>NW_027112804.1:680838-702278 GCF_000696795.3 Halyomorpha halys
AATACAGATTAAAAATAGCACATCTCATATCAACAAGTTGATAAAAATTTTAACTATTGTTTGTTTATTTTTCTCTTGTTAATTTGTTGTGAAAAGGTATTAAATTTAAATAATATGAAAATACCACTAGGTAAATGAATAAATTTATTTAATCAGGCTAACTGTAATTTGATAATAACTAAAGTAAAAATACATAAAATATTTTGATTAATTAGAGTATATCCTCTTGAGTTTATTAAGCTATTTTTTATCTTTGTTATGACACCTCTTAAGAAACGCACGTTGTTTATCGGGTTTAACGTCCTTATGCACTCTGACTAGGGCAGAAAAAACCGATTATAAAATAGGCAGTGTGAGTTGAGGTATAGATTTAGTGGATATATACTGTATTATATATATTTTGATGACAAAAATAATATCTTTTCGAGCTAAAGAGGCAGTATACCCCTTTAATATCTATAAGATCCCAAGTAAAGATTTTTTTATCGCCTTTTTGTTTCAAACAACGTTTAAACTGGGCAAAAATATGAATTTTACATTAATAAAATTGTTATAATGGATTTGGTATGGGTTACGGCTGCGGGTGACTATAGGTACTGACACCCCAATATTGAAGTTTAGATCATGGTCGTAGGTTCAGGCTGTTGTGTGCCAATCAATGTAGAAAACTGTTGGCAATTCAGAAGAGTATGTTTTTGTTAAGATATCGTTTGCAAGTTTCAAAATAAAATAGGGAGTCGACCTAAAGAAGACAATGTAAAGACGCTCTCTGCCCTTTCATTTTTAATTTTTCATGTCATTTTGTTTTCCGGCTTACATTTTGGATATGGAGTGATAAGATAAGTCCTAACTCGACCACTCCAAGTCGAGAGAGGATGGCGTACATATGGTTGAGAACAAAAAGAGTAAAATAATGAATAAGAATTAGACAAAATGTGTAGTAACTTCGAAGGAGAAGTAGATAAAAGAGTAGAAGGCTAAAACTTAAAATTTATTGTACTTAATAATAATAATTGAAAAAAAACTATGCATATATACTAGCATTTATATATCCAGTAATAGATTGGATAGTATGCTGTATGTTTTAGCAACCGAAGTATTTGAGCAGCATTGCCAGATAAAGCATGTATCTCATCATACTGACCATGGTAATGATACTGCATAACCAGTCATATTCATTTAAAACCAATTGTATTCATTCGTACCAGAATGTTCGTTTGTTGAATCGGATGTAAATTATTATGGATAATTCGATAGATGTTACGTAAGAGCCGAACAGAAGATTGGTACCTGTGATCTGTGGGGCTGTAAAGGATTGCGAAAGTCTTTGATCAGGTTGGAGGTCAGTATTGAAACGGGTCTGATGTCTACGTCCTTTCTTCGTATACTAAGGGTGTATATCTTTCGCAATGTACATGGATTATTTATTCATTAATAAAAAATTCATCGACATACGAGAAATTATTTTGTTTCGTGTTATCAGAACTTTTTGAGGTAAAATCTAAGACTGCAAAGAAAATTAAAATAATTATTTTGTATACAGATAGTCCGGGAGGTGGTCGATAAAGGTACAAAATAGTAAAAAAACAATAATTTGTATTATACTATAATTTTAATATTCTTTGTTTATATTACTATATTATATATTGTATATTGTGATTATATATTATTAACCTTTGCAGGGCTAAATGAAAAAATGACTGTACCTAATATTAATTAGTTGCCTAATCATTTATATTTTCATAACTTAATTTATCTTTTTTTCATACCTGTTTTACTCTTTTTTTATAATTATTCTAATTTTCTTGTCATTGTTAGTATCTTCTTTTCATTTAGCCCTGAAAAGTGGGGCGAAACGTTAGTTAACATTGAATAGTTTTTTTACTACTTTGTATCTTTATTGAACGCCACCCGGACTATTTTCCTACAATCTAATTCATACGGCAACTATCTTTTTCCAATATATATATATATATATATATATATAGAGAGAGAGAGAGAGAGAG
This sequence comes from Halyomorpha halys, assembly GCF_000696795.3. Classification (NCBI taxonomy): domain Eukaryota; kingdom Metazoa; phylum Arthropoda; class Insecta; order Hemiptera; family Pentatomidae; genus Halyomorpha; species Halyomorpha halys. The sequence continues at coordinate 682,845 of NW_027112804.1, forward strand.
AGATATTATCCTTTCACATTGAATCCTTATACAATTTCAAAGATACAAGAGGTTGTTCGTCGACTTCAATAGTTACTTAACAAGCCTTCTGAATTCCCAAAATACTCAAAAACCTTAAGTACATGACGATAAACAGGCTTATTTTGCCTTACGAAATGTCTGAATGTGGAAAATGGTAATGTGGACCTTCCAACATATAAATCTATCAATGGGTGCTACCCATAAGTATCCATATGATTTGTGTTATTCATGCTCCGTTGTAAATTGCAACAGAAAAATTAAATTAAAAGTAAAAATTTCACTTATCGATTGTTTTTTAACATAAATAAAACATATATTTAATAAAAGGCCTACATTTATACAATACAAGAACTTAATGCATGTTTGTAATTTAGTCGAATTTTTCCCCCATACATTTTGAGATTAGTGAAAATCATAATCAAGATGTAATCATTTGCTTTTACTTTAGTTTGCTCAGTGTATTATGATCATCGTTTGTATATTTCATTCGACATTGTACGTACGGAGCAGCTGTGAAAGAACTGAACCGAAAAATAGACCAGAGATGCGGATATATAGGATACGGTTGGCTATATTTAGCCTTGGGGTAGAGAAGGGTTCGTGGACCGCGCAGTGGACCGGATGTCTGCGAGAACAAGGGAGAAAACCCGGTATTGATGCTTACTGGTACAGCGATCAGTTTGGGTCCTACACGATGTATAACATGCTGGCAATTTTAGTTAATTATATGAGGAGAAGATGGTCGGAGGATGCAGTCAGAAAGTAAACATAAACTTATTTATTTGTGCTGACGTTTCGACTTGAATTTCAGGTCGTTGCTCAAGGAGAGTTTCTGACGAGTCGTCACTTATAGCTTTAGTAACTTATAGGTGATTCTAAAGTAACAGGCAACTTGTAAATCTCAATTTTCGATAAAAACAAATTCCAAAAATAAATAAATTCAGATTAACAACAAATAAATTAGTTTTCATATTAGTAGTTTTATATAAGTTCGTTATTCTTTTCGTATTTAATTGAACCATAACAAAAAAGTTGAATTATTTTATACTATTTTTATTGAGCCTAAAAGGGGACCAACTCCATTGGCCTGAAATGAAAAATCTTATTAAAACCACTAGGATGAAAAAAAATTAAAACTATGCGAATACAATATGTACCCTTGAGAGCAAAAGTTGTGTATCATTCTGTTGTTAGAAAACTTAATTTTCATAAAAACATTATAAATTAAATAATTACTGAATGAATTAACATTAAATGCTTTTAAATATAAGGTATAGTCTTGACACTGACTAATAGAAAAAACAGTTATTCTTTACGAAAAACTTGATGGTACTTGAACAACTTACATACCTCAAAACTCCAGGTTTGACTTATACATTAGAAAGGGACCAATGAACGCAGAAGCTCGGGTAACTCCGATTTTTTGACATTTTGTTTAAGTTTTGATTAACTTTAAAAATCTTAATTTTTCATGCCATGGTTCCATCTTAAAATATTCTACGCCTTTTTTAAAGTAGAGTAAATTTGTTAAAACAAAAAAATATTAAAGTAAACATACAATACTCTAAATCTGCTGATTAATGTTTTCGCTTGGAAGTTACTTTACAAGCTGTTGTGAATGGAATGAACAGCTATTAAAAAACATAGTGTAATAAACTTTATTATATAAAAAAAGTTGAAGAATTGGAATAAACGTTTATATCAATTCAAAACCAAACAACTTAAATGAACTATCTGACCTCTTGAGTTCTTTTTATTTATACTTGCTACTTCTTGAACTGTATCGTACTTGCCCGGGCGTCTTTTTTTTTTATTCCAACCACTTTAAGATGAAAGGAGTATACTTTTCATTTCAGTCAAGTGGACATGGCTTATTTGCATGATAACCAAACCTTAGAATGAAATAAACCTTCTTTATTTCACGGGTCCTGTAACTATAAAGGGAGTTAAGTCCTGAAAAAGTTATAGGAAAAACGGAATTGGAAAATTTGAATTCTTTTTCACCTATTATTTTTCTTTAATTAAGTACTATAGCGTAATTTAGTTATATAGTGTAGGGTAGTTTGTTTATTACAGTGTAAGGCACTTAATAACTGACATATTTTCATCTTATTTTTCTTATAGCTGTTTTTGTACTTAACTTCCTTTATACAGTCCAGCATAGATACATAGAAAATGTATTCTAAACGTTATTTTTATTACTGTTAACGTGATGTTTGGTTTCTTACATCTTACTTGCATTTTCCTTACATTCATCTCACAATTGAGCAACCGACTGCTTCGTTAAGATGCTGGCGCCAAGGATTTATTAAAAGAAATTACGTTGAAATTTCTAGAGAAACGAGAAAAACAAATAAAAATTCTTATTCATGTCCTTGGATACCTAATGGCATTAAATTTCATGTTGTATTTCGCAATTATAAACAGAACTCCGAGGTCGATTATCGGTTCATTTCAATAAATTTATATAAAGCTCTTACTCAATAAAATGTTAACGTCAGTAATATTGTTTTTTTTAATCAATAAATATAAATTTTGAAAAAAAAATTATCTGGAAATTTGCTGGAAAAAATAAGAGGAAATTTTTCAGTTATTACTACAAGGAAGTTTAAGTATCCTATAAAAATATTTTTCTAAAAATATTTTATTATAATTTTGATTTTATATTTCATGCTCATTTGGTTTTAATTAGTTCGGTAGTTATAGACAAAACGTGTAGCAAAGCATTAATATTGTAGAAAATATATTTTTGTTATTTATTAAAAATAACTGCAATTATAATTTATTATGATCCTATGAAACTATTTGAGAGTTCAAGAGTAATAATCCAACTTTTGGAGAGAAAAAAAAGCTTTTTTAATATCATTTTCGAGATGCGTAGCTTAGCAAACATATTATATTCATCCGGGATTGTTTTTCAAAAAACTTTGTATTCCTTAGAAAAAAAACAACACAATTTTATTTTCCCCGAATAAATCTACAGATACTTTTTTAATTGTTACTATTAGAAAATATAAATATTCATCAAAATATTTTTTCTATGAATTTTTAATATCAAAATATATTATAATATTGGAAATTCCCAGCAACAAATTTATTTTCCCGGAATAAATTAATCGGTACTTTTTCAATTATTGGTGTCAGAAAATTTAAATATTTATCAACATTTTTTTTTATACATTTTTTAAAATCAAAATATATTATATTATAATATTGCATATTCCAGCAGTTGTAATTTTTCGAATAAACAAAAAAATGATTTATTTTTTCTACCCCAAAATCTTATAAAAATGTGTTCAAATACATTTTTACCTTTGCTAAATAATAGTCAAATTTCAATTTTTTTTGGGTATGTTGGATTTTTTTTTATCCTGGTACAGAAACACAGAAAGACAGAAAACGGTCAAAAATGCCTCTCATAGATGGGATTGAGAGTTTAGGAAATATATTTGATGCGCCATTTCTATGGATTAATATTATAGAAACTAATCTCAATGTAATCAGGGATATAAAATTTAATAATCTTTAGTTTTCAAGGATTATTTTGTTTCTCATAAAAGTTTAGTAATATTTTTATCGTTTGACGAATCCGATAAATATAGGATTAATCCTACAAGTGAAAATATTCGATTGTTTATTTATTTATATTTTTTATTGGTATTGATAATTTTTGGCTCTACCATTCTTATATTTATGGCTCCGTCATGAGGTAGAGGAATTTATTATATGCGTGATTATGTAATGAATTGTATGCATGTAGAGTATATTTATCCGCATATCTGTAGAAAATTGTCACTATCTGTTATTTGGCTCCAGCTCTACAATATGTTACCTCGACAGCAATATGTTTCCCGCGAGGAGAAGTCATCAGGAATCTGCAATAAATACAACAATCAACTCCTGGAAATAACTCCCCATGGTGTTCTATGTCTCCTATAAATTCTGTCTAGTTATCTAGTTTAAAATGAAAATAGTTTTAAGACTATAAGATATTGGTACATTGACCTTTGTGGTTTGTCATGTATTAGGGTCGTTAAAACGTTTATGAGCATTAATTCAAGTCGACCTATTTGAGGTTCAACTTAAGGAAATTGTTTCCAGAATTCAACCGGTTAACGATGTATCACGTTTTCACCTTAAAATTTCTTAGGTTGCTGGCTTCGCTCTTAGTTCTTTTTTTCAGTAGTAACTCACAAGACCACGAATGACAGTTTACTTCGATATATGTATATGTACGACTCAAAATGTACAGCCTTACTTATTGCCCTTGAGTGAGGCAGATTGTAGTATTTTAATAGAAAAAAAATTAAAAACAAAAGTAATTAAAATATTAGTAATTATTTAATAAAAGGTAAAAGCATAAATATTGCAGTAAATATTAGTATAGTAAATAAAAAGTGAATAATTGATTAACTTATCTGTAACCATTAATAACTGTACTGGGGCTCAACTAAGCGTCCGAACAGAAGAATAGACATTTTAAAATATGATTAAAGTAGCTAAATATATCAATTTAAAAATATTGAAAAAGGACGTATCCGACAGTTCTATTTATAGATTCTATAAGCCCAGCACCCCAGTTTGTAGTGAACATGGTTTCAATTTTATTTTTGGCCGATACGAGGTGCTTCGGAGGCGCTATATGAATGAACAGTATTTAAATTTTTCTGATAATCCGATTCTTCAGAAAATCCGCAGCGTTGTTAAAAGAAAAGTTTCATTTTTACGAGCAGTTTTGAAAAACAATATTGGGTATCAACAGCACATGTATACATGACACAACTCAATGTATTAATATTAATACACTTTTATTTTATTTCCCATTTTAATAATATTAGAAAAATGTATCATATCTTGATTATTAAAATTAAATAGCATTATATCATAGTTCTATTTTTTTTTTTTTGTCTATTTTAATATATCTTTTTCCTATATTTCTTTTTGTCCAATCTATCTCGAATAGTCAATTTATTATAAAAGTTGTATATATATTTAAAAAGTAATCAAATGTTAATGTACAACACATATAAAAAACAAGAAAAACTAAATATAAATAATAATATGCTAATAAGTTAAAAGCAAATAAAGAATAATAGATAAATCTAATATATAAATCATAAATACCATATACAAAATTATTAATAAGGACCTTAACAGTGCAAGCTAAACAAAACAGCTCGCTTCCTAATAAAACTTAGGGTTCTCTATTCATTCCTTCCGTATTATTCTTCACTTCAAAATGAAATTTAAGAATAATATCATGTTTTCAAAATATCACAAAAAATTTCTCCATAATTAAACATTTCCAAAATACCATACTAGAATTAACGAATTTCAGTTGCTACTGATTTTAAATATTAAAATACAAATTAATTAATTACTGTTTCCTATCAGTTAGAACTGAACACAGGGATGTATAATAAAAAAACATTGTTAATAGAAGTAGAGTATACTAGTTTTAAAAGTAACTTTAACTCGGTTTTGTAATATGATATATTTAAGAATGGTCATAAACTGTAGTACATACACCTTTACTATAAATCAGCACTCATACATTGATTCACGATTTTTCGTATCATTTCTTAATCTTCGTATCATTCTTAATCTTAATTCTTCATGAACCATAGAAATAGGAAGTAAGATTTATTAATTTATAGGTTTATGAAAACCCCAAGTCCAGAAAAAAATGTGGTTTTAATCAATTTCTTATTATTAATTATTTTTCGAGGATCATACGTTCTCGTAAGTTGTGAACAGTTTGCAGCATAACATTAGGGTTTCGTAGCATTTGATTCAATTCGTAAAGGACTTTGAAAAAAACAGTAAATATTAATATTATATTAAGAGTTAAGACCCAATAATTGATTATAGCAAATGCAAAAATAATCCTATTTATCTACATTAATCTCCAAGAAATCGATCCTCTCAAAGAATTTCAGTTTTCTACATAGTTGTTATCTAATTTATTACTGTTCTTTTAAATCTCCGTTCCTGGTATACCAACTTCGGAAAAATGCCAAACAATTCAGTTGCGAAAAATAATAAAACTAACTATTATTATAATTATTTTTTATTAAATAAAAAATATCGCATCAACAAAAGAATTTTGTTGCTCTCCTCAAACGTGCTATAGGCATTTTTGGGAAAATGGGTCAGTCCTCTAACTGTCAGTCTGTGTGACTGTCATTATTATAGAGCCAGGTTTACTTCAATCTCGAAAATCCCTGCACTATTATTCTAACTGAAGCCTACTAGAAAATAAGATATTAAACACTATGGATCTTGTACAATGTCTCTTTCGATTCATAATAACCACAAAGCTTGTTTGGCCATTATTTTTGTTGTTGCCTGAGAAAACTAGGTGAAACGCTCGATACAAACAATGCACTCTGTAATGCAATCAATCAATCAATATTACCACTACGCGATCAATCTGAACGTCCATCTTTGGTTTTACTTCATTCCGACTGACCGTGTAAAGGTCCCTCAACGTTCGTTTAGAATCACAAGAAATTTTCGCTCTGGTGTAACTGATAATCTTGTTCTCTCAACATCCGTATTTATATCTTTCGAATATCGCATACTCTTATTCCAAATTTACCCTCACAATGACCCTAAAAAGAATTTATTGAATATGATTAGTTAAAATGATGACATTTTAATATATTGAATAAGGCATAAGTGTAATATAATCAACGTAAGATTGGTTTTGTAGCAACTTCGGGTGTTCATATCACTTGTATATCTTGATGCAGCTGATATATCCTCGGATCAGATACGACACTCATTGAACAGAGTCTTGTTCCACTCCGGCGTGGCCGAAAGAGATCTCCCTTTATCCGGGAAGTAGGCTACCCTAGAAGGGTCCCGCCCAGACCTAGCAAACAGGAAGGGCTTCCAATTAGTTGTGTTTACTAACAGCCAGGGTCCCGTAATTAGGCCAAAGTTCAAAGACACTCCTCCGCTTTCCTCCCTAGGGGATCTTTTATCTTGTATACAATATCGATTATATATAGATCCACGTCTATACATATCCACACACAGTGGGTCAATCTGTTCGCTGAAGTGTGTTCGCGATTCACGCACGGCGCCTAAGAAAGCCACAGGAGGCAAGTTGTAGTATGTACATAACCCAGAAAGGACATTCGTGATTAACGCAATCTGCCATCTCTTTAGAACATAAACGCTGAGTTGCATAAAGCGTAGGCATAATCATGTTATAGAGAACACACATGACGAAATTAATGTGTACATACCCCACAATTGATCTGTCCATAAGCCATCCTGGCATTGGTACATATATTTGTTTGGATGAGCTCAATTCCGAAGGAAACAATGGATGTATGTTTAGAATAGAAGAAAATTGTTTCAAAAATAGTCGATTTTTTTTAAAAATAATTCATTAGAATGTTGTCAAATATTATATGAATACTTATTTAGTATGTTGAATGATTTATAATTAAGATTTCTAAAAATTTTGACTGTTTGTTTTTAGACTATACATTTAAAAAGAAGTTCTATAACTATTTAAATTATAAGGAGATTACAAACAATTCCCTTTTATATAAATAATTTACATTTATCTTTTGATATGATTAAAATTTCATGGCTAAGATTTAATTTCAATATTAGCATGTCAAAAATGTCAGATTCCGCATGGATCATTTATGATTATTACTTATTAGGTTTTGGGCGGATGATTTATTTCACAGAACTTCAAGCTCTGGTTCTCTTGTGCGTGTGATTAGTGAGTGTCATTTCACCTCCTATCTCCCAAGATCATAGTGATGATATTTCCTAGAAAATGAGTCTGGTTCACGTTATATTACAGTTAATAAATAGAGTCCAATAATCTATAAATTATTTTGATTAGAGATTCACATGTAATGATCCACTTCAATATAATCCCCAAAACCTATTTCCCTTAAATCTATCTCCCTCATTCCTCCAACAGTGAGGGAAATAGAAACAAAGGAGATATTTGTGTGAACATTGACTCTAAACCGATTTAAACATTTAAGTAAAATTGATTTAAGGTACATTTTTACCACACTACAATAGCATTCAAAGATTAAACTAAAACTATTATTTTTTAAATTCATTTTTATCCTCTTCCTCGGATACAAATACAATCCAGCAGACGACACGACTTTCTTCTTCTATGGATAAGAGATATTTTATGAATGTTTATATCTTAGATGAGTTGATTACGTACCATATTTTTTTCTTTTTAAAATTTTATTTCATTCAGATTCATTTTTATTATTCAAACTTTATTTGTGTTTTTTTGTTTTACTATATAACATTTAATTAAGGTGATATTATTATTAATAAATTTTCAAAATATGAACCACAGCACTGTAAAAGTCAAACTATAAAAACTTATTATAACAATTTGACAACAGATAAGGTAAAATCTTTCGGAAGTTAACAAGAAATTTTGTTAGAAAACAAATTTCTAATTTTTTTATGCTGAATTAAAAACAAAAGAGTTCTGAATTATATATAAATATTTTTAATATTGTGGTAAAGCCATAAACAAAATAATATTTAGCATTTGTTAAATTTTGAGTATTTTCTATATATCCCTAATTTTTTCTCTATCTACCGCATCTCAATAGTGTCAGTTATGATCTTATAATTTCTTTAAAATTAAATTCTATGAAGGTTTTTTTTGTAAACATCATTAGCAGTTTACCTAGGAGCAATTAATGGAGGGAAAAAATCATTGGAAAACGCAATTTTTTTCGCAGTGAATTCAGGACCATGAAATTTGTATGAAATGGGAGAGTGGTCTATAACTTTCGTTTGCAATACTGAATTCGTGAAGTTAGTAATAAAAGCTCAAATTGAAACTAAATAAAAGATTTTAAAACAACATAAACAGTATTTACTGACTTGTTTTCCGATTATTTATTTCGAAAACAATTAGTAAGAAATCGTTTGTTGCTGCGCATTTGAAAATTTTGAGAAGTGCTGAACAAATATGTCACTCCGATTTCAAGTTTTGAAACAACTCCAGATTATTTATTTCCTTATTGAATCATTTTTCAGCCGTTATACATCTATCCTTATCTAAAATCTGTCACTGACATTATACACTGAGTCAAGGCGGAACGTTAATTAAATAATATCAACATTGTAAATAAAAGTTATTTAATTATTAAATATCAGTCAGGAAGAAGTCGAAAATTCCTGCACTAAAAACCACCCTACAGAAACCTAGAAAGGTGATAGAAACTCTACCCACTAGCAAGAGGCTACACAGAATACTTACAATTTAATATCAAGATATTCAAAGTATTGGTGGAAAAACACTCAACAATTGAAGCAACTTTGCAAGGACTTGTGAGGCTTGGCAGAGGTGTATTGAGGCCCTTCCGCGCTAGAATATGGCAAAAAGGAGGAAGATATATTTATTATCTTTATTTCTAAGAGTAGAAAAAGAAGTAAGATATATTTATGTTTTATATATATTTAAAAAAATAATGATTATTATTTTATTTCTAAGCATGAGATAACAATCAATAAAGAATAGTAGTTCAATGATGTTCTAATTCTATCAAAATTTCCCACTCACTAAGTTTGATGGAATTATGATAAGAGTGCTGTTATTAATCAGATCCACTGGTAAAAATCTAAATGATGTAAAATCTTGTTTAGCTTTACAATTTACGTTTGAAAATTTATAAATTGGACAAATATTTTAATGTAACTCATTTTTTTCATAAGATTGTCTGTCCTAAATGAAATTAAAAAATATTTAATTCCATTAAAAACAATTTTATGACATAATTATTATTTTATTGCAATAATTATATAAGCTAACAGTTAATAATAAAATACTTTCCCGATATGAAACTAGCCTATTTATACTGCGCTGTAAAATATTTTAATTCTTGAAAATGGATTTTAACCGTTTGGATATCGAAAAAACAATCACATTGTCCGAAATACGCCGACCAAAAAAATAAGAGCATAAAATAACTATATATATTTAAATTTATTAAAAACAGCTCATAAAACATATTATATTAAATAGGATAAGTGAATAAATTATTTGTCAGGTACATATTTCAAGGGTTAAGAAGTAATGTTATTTTTATTTTTAAAAGCGAAAGGAGTGGAGGTAATCTGATAAAATTACCACTAGGTCCATTTTACTTTAATCCTCAACAATGCCAAATCGCACTGCCCGTTTTCAAAATAAAGGTATACCGTGGAAAATACGTTTACGCCTGCGTAAGCGACATTAGTGGAATCAATTTAATAAAATCGACAAGGGACAAACTGCAATAACCTGCACAATACTTAGAAATTTCATTAAAATCAGATTTAAAGTTCAAAGTTTTATAGATAATATCCGAACTCAAATTTGACTACAGACTAACACGGAATCAAATTGGTTTCTTGATGTCGAAAACCAAAAATACGAGAGGATTTTTTTCAATTTTGAGAACATTCTTTTTTTTTTGTTTCTTTTCCTCTACGAAAGAACAGTTTCCTTCGAGAGTGAGGAGCCAAAAAAAAAAAAAATCAGTACTTTGGAATCTAAAATTAGTTCTCCTAACCATGACTGTTGTATCATGAACGTAAGAAATAACCGGGCATGAGTGAAATTATATAAAATACATCGAAAGGATTTTTTTTCATATGTCCTGTCATCGGATATTAGCATTCTGGCAAGGATTTCACTTACAGTAAATCGTTTACTGAATAAGAAAAATGTAAACAGTATAGCATAATGGCGACATAATGTTGTTTGGAAGAGGAACACACAAAGGAGCATTTAAAAGTGTTTGAGTCGGGGGTTCGGTGTTTGTTGTATCGTTTAGGACAGGCGGTAGTGCAATATGATCTGGACATGTGGTGGATTGTATTCCTAGCTCACTGCTGCAGTTAGAACCAGCTTCAGCTTACACTATCATTTGTTATAAAATAGTAGTGTATTTATGTATTGGAAATAATAATATATCATTTGTTATAATATCTAGATGGCTTTTTAAATTTCATAGGATTTCAGTGATCTTTCACCAATAAATGAACTAAGGAAATTACAAGGAAAATATAAGTTCAGCTAAGCAAATTTCGTAGCAACAAAAAAAAATTTATCAGTTGTCTAGTCTAATATTAATAATTATTTTGCTATATTCACTAAAACAATCTTTTAAGTCATTAAAATTCATAAAACATTGAATTAAACATTAAAGGGTTTTTGAAAGGAATATGGTCCGGGTGCGGTCAAAAAAACTCAAATAGTAGAAATATACTATTTTAATGAGCCAACGTTTCGCCCCACGTTGCAGGGCTTCTTCAGGGCATTTCACGCATTTTTGTTTTGACTGGCGTCAAAATAGCCCTGCAACGTGGGGCGAAACGTTGGCTCATTAAAATAGTATATTTCTACTATTTGAGTTTTTTTGACCGCACCCGGACCATATTCCTTTCATCTTTACACACGGTCAATCAATAATCTTCCATAAAGGGTTTTTATTTCTACGATTAATCATGGAATAATATAATGTACTTCGAAATTCATCATAAAGTATTTACAAGAAGTGTGCTGATCGAGGTTATTCAACATTGTGTATATTATCTTTTAGATTTACAAAAATACAAAAATAACATTTTGAGTCTAGGGAGCTAAACTGTTAGTCTTGACATTTTAATGTTAATTGTGTTACGAATATGTTGTCATATCGTTTGGACTTCCATCTATTATTTCATGTATATATACATGACCAATAATTTATTTATTTATAAACACAAATGAATTGCGGTATAGAGTTGTCTTCTCATAAATGAACTGCATGTCTGTTTTCCTCATTCATGTGAGAGTTGTAGTTTGATTGGAAGGGACGCACTTGCATTTAGTTTTGGCTTATTCAATATGCTCCTTACACATAAAAAAAGGACACAGCAATAGAATCGTACTAGAAACTATATTAAAAATATGGCATTGAACCCGCAACTTTTGCTATGAAGAGTGTAGACAACAGGTTATCGAAAATTTCTTCGTTTATTACTGAACCGTGACAACAAGCTCTTCAAACTACTCCTGAAAATTACCCAGGATTTGAATGACTTCGTACTTATTCAGACGGTTCATCCATACCATGGATTGGAGAAACTAGAACAGTTACAACTGCCATAAATTGTATGTAAAACCTAATTAACCGTAGAACCTTCCCTCCTAACTCAGAAATTATGATGAGGAGATAGCTGTTTGACCTGTAACTACTAAAGAATTTGAGAATATACACCCAACTCCAAACACCGTATTTCTTGTTAATTCTCAGTCCATTAATCAGAATGAACCATGCAAAATCACAAAGAGACTACCTGAGGAAAATTAATTGCAGGAAGATGGTCAGTTAGTAACTTAACCGAGGTTGAGATCTCAAGTTTCAATGGATTCTATAGATTCAAAGGATAACTTATCTTTAGACCTGCTTTTCTTCTTGACAGTCTTCCAAAACGTAGAACAGTCATTGAGGACTGGAAGAAACAGCGATAAAAATTGTCATCAGGAATGAAATGGGAGAGCATAGGTATTTAAAGAGAGCCTATTAGTTCCAGAAAGCAATTAGTAGGACACCTTCATCGGATATAACCGATACAATCGACTAGCTTATTAACTTTGTGAATACGTCAAGATTGATCGGAACTATGTATGGGCTGTCTGTAGCTCAAGCGGTTGAAGTGCGGGTTTTTTTGCAATCTGAGAACTGCGGCTGTCGTTTCGAATCCGGTCTGGGTATCGACGTTTTTGGCATGTGTGGCGGGCCCATGAAATGAAAACTTGACCAGGCACCATGGTTAGTATAGGTTAGTTACCAAAAAAAAAAGAAAAAAATCCAAACAATTTTAAGCTGTGTCCAGCTGTGGACCATTTCTAGGAATTAAGGAGATTAATTAGGAATTCCTTAGATGCATGTCAGTTCATCCCTCTGCTCAGAAGCGTGCGTTAAAAAATCGTTGAATCAAACGAACTTTCTTGTGGTAGACTGAATATAGACTTGCCATTTTTGTTCTTATTCCATTTGAATCTGAGTCCATAGTATGTAACTAGTCAGCTGCCAATGTTTTCTCTACTGTGAAGATGATTTCGAAAATGGGAGTAAACAGTTTATGACTTCTAGGTATTTTGAAACGTGACAGTTTTAGGCCATTCTTGCTTTCCAAACATTGGCAGTTTCCAATCAAAACTCATTTTCTCTCGAATATGATATAGTACAAGAGCCGGGAAGAAAAAAAGGCAGTTATCTCACCCCAATTTTTGGTTACTTTAATGAAAACTATGTATAATAACTAGTCTAAATTGTTGAGTCTGCCAATTATAGGTAAGGGGAATAAAAAATGGCGGCTGTTACACTACCTTAAAAAAGCATTAATTTTTCATTCGGAGCTCTATATCTTAAAACTAATAACAACACTAGACAATATAAGAGAACATTATTTAAAGAAGAGTAAATTTTCTGAAATATTAGCCCTAAAAGAGCAATTTACGTCCAATAGTTCTCGAGATATAGCTTTTTAAAAAAGCAAGATTTCTTAAAAATCTACTGAAAGATTAATGGTTAGTTAATTTATTTTGAGAAATTTATATATCAGGAACTATGTGACGTACAGATATCTATTAGCGCTCAAATTAAAGCTAGTTTAATGGACTATAAAGAAGTGTATGACCTTTGCCTTCGTAGGAATACTATTTTTCATGATATTTACTAAAATAAATTGATTTATAGTTGTTCGGACAATAAGTTTGATTTATGAATAACTTCATTTCAGAAACCATTGGACGTACAGATGTCTGCCAGTGCTCAAATTTAAGCTAGTTAAATTTGCTACAAAATAGTTAATTATGTTTATCTTTGTAGGAGTAGTAGTTTTTATGATATTTGACAAAATATACTCACAAAATGTTAATTTCTAGTTGTTCGTATAAAATGTTGAATTTTTGAAAAAAATATATCTCTAGATTCATAAGACGCACATATGTCTGCCGACACTCAAAATAAAGGAAATTTAACCTACTATAAAGTAGTTTATGACACTCATCTTTGTAGGGATAGTAGTTTTTATGATATTCCCATATGAATATGGCAAATCAAAATTTGTCCGAACAACTATAAATCAATTTATTTAAGCAAATTTCATGTAAACTATTACTCCCACGAAGATAAATATCATAAACTATTTATAGCTCATTAAACTAGCTTTAATTTGAGTGCTAATAGACATCTGTACGTCAAAAGGTTTTTGAGATATAGATTTTTCAAAATTAATTCACTAACTACTGATCTTTCAGTACGTCCCATGCAACATTTTTCTGAAACGTTGCTTTTTAAAAAGCTATATCTCGAAAAATATTTAACATTAATAACTCTATTAGGGCTTATATTTTAGCAAATCTACTATTCTTTAAATGACGTTCTCTTAGGTTTTCTTGTGTTGTTCTTACTTTTTATGATATAGAGCTCCGAATGAAAAAATTCTTTTTTTATCGCTTTGAAACAACCGCCATTTTTTATTCCCCTACCCATACTTGGCAGACTCATCAACTTTGGCTAGCAATTATACCTAGTTTTCATTAATGTTATGAAAAATTGGGGTGAGATAACTGCCTTTTTTCTCCTCTTGGGCTCTTGTACTAGTATATTTGTATCTCCTCGATTCTAATTTAAATTTCATGAACTTAACCCCACTATTACAGTTTGCTTAAAGTCCATCTATTTTGCTTTCCAAGATGTTTTATATAAATTATTGTTATTATTTGTTGCGTTTTACATTGTTAAGAACATCTCTCTACTTTTTAGGATTACTGCTCCTTGAGTACTTTTCCTTAGTTTCAAGAAATGTCTGTAAGCTTTGGACAAACGCTGATACGAGATGAATTATTTATTTACTCAACGATCCCTTCGGGATTTCAACAGCAGCTTCTGTTCCGTCATAATTGATAAATCACCGCTGTATCAATACAGTTGAAGATATTCTTAATGGCTCTAAATCATCACTCTATAAATGTAATATTACTTGTTCGACTGATTATTTTATTGTTAAACCTCATTAGAAATAGTATTACAGTTATAGAACATATTTAATAATGATACTATTATTTTTTTAATTACTATCTATGGTTATATTTCACTTAATAACACAGTTATAAAAAAAAAAAAATTATTTCAAAAATTGTACCATCCTATGGTTCGTGTTTCCTGATTCTGAGCAATGCTTACTGCTCTGCAATGACTACTGAAAAGTTTTCGGTAAACGCTAAGGCTTATGCAGACTCGTGAAGAGCTTGAAGGATAGGTGAGCTGATAGTTTGAGGTCACAATGAACAATACCAAAGGTTTCAAGAAAAAAAGTTTCAGGATAAAATTATTAGGCCAAAAAATTATATTTATTAATCAATGATATCATAACTCGACCTGCTTTGAATAAAACCACTTTTCATTTTTATTTTATTATCATGCGAAACGTAATTATTCTTTCTGCTATTTCTTTATCTCTTAGCTTAGATATCTATTTCTTTTTTTTTTGTTTCACTATTTTCTGCGTCTATCTCTCCATAATTGCCTGAAACTATTTCTTAGAATCAGGGTCAACTTGAGAAAACCGATTTGAAATATTTTTCTGTAAATTGCTAGAAGTTTAAGGCAGCCATCTAAGAAAAATAAAATTCATTTTTATTTTTATTGAATAATATCAAAGTTAGCAAAGTCCTTTTTACGGAAATAAAAAATATATATATTTTTTAATTATGTAATTAAAATAAAGATTTAAAAAAATATACACATTTGATTTGATATAAAAGATCAATAATAAGATAGTTTCTGTTTGTCATTTTTTAAAAAATGTAAATGCAGTAGCTAAATATATCTAGTATTTCCACGGGTACGACTTTTCTTCCACTTTCGGTGCCTGTTCAGTCCAGATGTTTTTGCTGTATTTTCACTAATATTGGTGAATTTAATTTTTCTCATTTAGCTTAATATTTAATTAATTCTCATTTAATTAATATTATTTATCAAACTAGCATATTATTTTTGAAATAATAAAAAGTTAAACAAAAAGCGGGTGAAATTTTACTGATGCTAGTCCGATTTCGATGATTGATTTTTTTTTTAGGAAATTTTATTATTTTTATTATATTATTATTTCACATAACCACTGTTTACGATAAAGTTTATACTTTTTGAGTTATGCTGAAATATATTTTCATTTTGTTTTTAACTTTATATTTTGCTGTTTTTGGGATATATTCTGTATACGAAAAGTTAAAGGACAGTTTCATCATAAATGTTAATGTAGTTCCGTCAATAGTTTTTTCGGCTCTTGCTGAGCCTCTATCGCTTACGCGATACCCCATTTAGTGCACAGGTATCGGGGGACTAAAACAATGTATCGTGGCACAGATACATAAACAGACGAATTGCCGAAAATTTATTTTTTGGACTCAGGAGATCCTGAAAGGCATAAGTGAGTTGAAAACTGAACATTTGATCTGTTTATTATATTTCTTTTACTTACCCATACTACAATACATACACTTATACCTGATATAAGTATATAACCTTATATAGGTAAGTATAGTAAAACAATGCATTGTTATACTATCTTACCTAGGCGGTATGGAGAGTAAAATATATTTTATTGAATATTATATATTTATACTGTTTTATTAATAGTTTAAATAACCATTTTCGATGTCTATATTTTCTTAAAAATTAAAAATGCACTATTGAACCTACGACGTTTTGCCCTAACTTTTCTTTAATATTTTTACTACTAAGGTTAGTTGGAGCAGCTAATAAAATTGATTTCAAGCAATATTTAAATAGGAAGAAACTCCGTACTTTGGATTACTTCTT
Source organism: Halyomorpha halys (assembly GCF_000696795.3). Taxonomy (NCBI): domain Eukaryota; kingdom Metazoa; phylum Arthropoda; class Insecta; order Hemiptera; family Pentatomidae; genus Halyomorpha; species Halyomorpha halys. The sequence goes on from NW_027112804.1 coordinate 699,743, forward strand.
GATTTATTAGACAAACAGTCTGTAATCTCAGATATTTCTAAAGTTCAAAAGTATTACTATTATTCTATTTATTCAAATTCTTAAAACAATTCTCGCATAAAAAATAGAAATATCAATGAATGACTTTCACATAAGTTACAGATTTTGTCCGAATTAGTTGTATATCCTTCTATTATGAAGTATAGGCTCCTACAAAATCACTACTAGTTTTCAACCATCTATCTCAATCCATTCCCTTGGTCAAAGTAACTCTCGAATCATGGAGGCATTTGAAGAGAAATTGGCTGTGAGACCTTCTGATATAAATCTGTCTTTGGTGTCCTACCAGTGGCTTGTTTATTCTCGAGTCAATTGCTGCGTAATATTTGCTGCGCCAAAACCGCTTTAATAAAACCGCTATTAAGCACAAATATACCCATAATTATTTATTTTTGAAAGCCACTACACCGTTTTTGATTATTGGCTCTCAAACCTCTAAAGCAAGATATCAGTAGGGAATCAACGAGCTTTCTCAATCAGTTCATTCACTATTTAGGAAATAAATCCAGTCTGTTTGTTTGCGTCTTCCTCTTTTAGCGCGTCTGTGTTTGGCACACCTGGTACTGGAATGCGTCCGCTACTGTTCCTTAGAAGGTTTTTTAATTCGCCTCTTGAAAGCTTTTTCGTTTTATAATTTCCTATATTAACTCTATTCTGCATACATATACTTTTTGATAAAGAATTGAAGAAATATTATAACAATGAAATTAATGTACAAAATACTTGACACACGTTGTATAACGAAGTTTTTTGCGGTGAGAAATTTATTTAAAAGACAGAAATTTTACGACAGAACAATCACATATATATAAAATTCATTTGTGTACTAAGATATCAACCACCAAATTTGTTAATAAATAGTTTAAAACAAAAAAAAATGTCAAAAAGAAGTAATATTTGAAAATATGTAAATATATTAAATAAATAATAAATATTATTATGATTTGAGTTCATTTATCGCAACATAAAACATTCGCAACATCGCAATTCGTGTAAATAATTCTTTTACATTTTTTTTATTCTCATGTTTTAATCCATGATGGCGTTTAACCTTTGCTATTCAATCATTATAATACAAAGTATTAAGCTAACAAAGCTTAATAAAACTTTGACTTATTATAAAAAATATCCTGCTTATTTTGTGGTTTCGATTATATTGTTGCCCCTACTGCTATCTGAAAAATTATGATTTGTTATTTAGCGATTGTTTAAGAAACTAAACAATACACTATTAGAAATCAAACTAATATTTCTGCAAATTATTTATGAAATGCTTTCGTTTCATCACCAAGGGTTGTAAATATAAACCTGTTGATAAATAATTAACTTTACGATTTTATTTATGACGCAACCGACTTGAATGCTCAGCCAACGAAACTCGTGAGGAACACTGATTTCACAGGCTGGTCCCGTTTTATGACAGTCGGATTGTGAGTTTAATTTGAATATTCGGCACACGTTCTCACTGTTAAAAGTTCGAGTTTTTTGAATGTCAATAGCTGCGCGTACTATTTTACAACGCATGGATTAGAGCCATATAGGTCAGTCAGCCTTGAAGGTTTATACAAGTCTATATAAAATGTATTTATTTAACGTGAAAGGAATAAATCTGTTCCAAAGTTTGCGTAACTCATTTTTTTTTTTTTTTAACTTTATTTAATTGATAGATTGTTACGATTGCCATGGTAAGATAAAAACACTGGCGATATCTGCGTAGACAAAAGGGATTATGGGGGAAAACAAAAACACGAGCAATATGTTTAGACGAGTAGGCTTTTGGTTTTGTGAAGGCGAATCTTCAGCACGTCCTGGATAGGAGAGTTGTGGCATTACATCTTTAGAGATTATATCTCGATAATTCTGGTGATACGGTGACCGGAAAGGAAATATCGGACAACCTTGTGTTCTTCCAGGAGTACACCCAAAGACTACGTGGGGTCCGAACTAAATTTTATTTTAATGTCTCTTTTATATTCCTTTGTGCAGTAATGTAAATAATAGTTGATAAGGTTAATAATTTAAGTTAAAGTTAAGTCAACCTATAAGTTCTCATTGTTTTATCAATTGAGATGAATTCTTTTCTTTCCTTTTTCATTCTGTGTACATATATTTCTTCTTATCATTAAGCTTTTGTACAAATAATTCTTCTGTTCATTCTTAAGCATGTACACTGCTTTCAACTTGTTAATTATACCTATGTTTTTTGTTATGTTTACTTAGTATTTCGATAATTCACAGGTGGAAGGTAACGCCCCTAGGTTTTCTGTTATCTACATGTAAAGGTATTCGCCAGTGGTTATAATTCGATTATTATTTATATAAGGGTATATTGTTTCGAGGTTTTCATTATTTCCAAGGAAAAAATAACGTAGCGCCTAAGGAGCAACTTATTCTTTATTGTTTTGTCTTTTTTTTCTCTTTTGGCGATTATACTTATTTTTTTTTTCATTATTTTCCTTTACCTCGCCTCCTTCTCCGCTGAGCTTGGGCAAGTATA
>NW_027112804.1:702360-759651 GCF_000696795.3 Halyomorpha halys
TAGTAATGAAAGATCACATTCATACTAAAATAAAATAAAATAAGATTGAAAATAAATAAATAAATGAAAGAAAAAAAAAATAAATAAAAAAGTTCATAAAAATAAGATCTCTCATAAAATATATGCAAATAGAAAGATAAAGAAAATAAACATAATCAAACTATATGTATGAAAAAAATAAATAAAATAAAATAATAATATAATCTCTAGTCACATTTACACTCTTATATACATTATTTACATAATCGACCTCGAGCGCACTCATCCTCCACGTGTGGGGGGTAGAGCAGATCTCATAAGATCCCAGCGCATCCCTCTCGCTGTATGCCAGTGGAGGCTGAGCAAGTGCACTAAAGCCGCAAACACTCAAATTCGGCCATTGCCAGAACTCCAATTGTCCATTTTGATTTTGCAATAAGTCTCTTGGCCACTACCGTTTCAACCTTCTAGGTGGGCTGTAGGGATGGGTGGAACTAGATAAGATTTAAACTAAAGGATTAGGATGGTTGGAAAGGTTTATATGGAATTTTGAGAATTTGGTTGGTATGAGGTCAAGGAAAAAAGGGATATGAAGGTGTAGTGTTATTCTTGTTCTAATATTAGTTTAAATTGATATGCTAATATCATTGTTTACAGCTCGTGAAATACTGAGAGTGTTGAGCCACGAACTTTTCAGTATCAGAAGCGACGCCAGTTCGAATCCGGTCTAGGCGGGTTGACTTTTTTTCATGACAGACCCTTGGAATAAATCTTGACTATCCCACTCTATTTAAAAATTGTGGTAGCCAGTAGGATAATCCATCTTTCTTCAAATCGAACTAAATGTTTTAACTCAAGGATGGACATATGCTGTTGTGGTAAAAATTCTTAGATTATTTTTTTCTTTTACATGTAAAAATTAAATTTTTAATAGACAGCATTTCAATGTACCTAATAATAATAAACCTACACAAATGAATATTGGTTGTTGTTACTACAAGCTAACGATATGATTGGCATCTTAATTAAATCTTTAATATCCATGAAATTTTGACTTCTTAATCTTGATGGCTGTTTATTGTTGTTTCATTTTGACATTTCTGATTGTCTGTGCTCTTCCTAAAAAGTAACTATACTAATCATTATTGTTTTGTAGAAATATGTTTATACTGCTATTTAATTAAAAATAAATTTAGAAATTTCATGTAGTAGTTAAAAAAATAGATGGTTTCAGACGATTTGCTCCACTAAATCCAAATTTCAACCAATAATTTTTTTTAATATTAATATAAAAATTTGAATGACTTCATCTTTATCTTTAATAACATTAGAATTTTTACATCAATTTTGATGCTGAATTCAGAAGAATGGTTTATGGTGACATGCTCACATTATTTTTTAAATATATTCTTATATATCGATTGTTTTTTCAAAGCTGTTGTTATATTAATTAAAAAACTGAGTTTCTCTAAAACAGGGTACGTCAACAACAAACGAACATTTTAAAATAATTTTTTGTACTTATTGCTACTAAAATATTTCTACTTTAAGTAGGTCAGGAAGTTATCATCAATTAATTTTATAATCTTTTTTTTATTGATAAGTTCGTAGATACAATATCTAAATCGTTATTATGGATCGTGGATCTGTGTCATAGACCACTCATAATCCTCCGTGGACCTGCGTGTCTAAAGATAGGATCATCGGGGACTTACTCCTAGGTCTAAAATCCTAGAAGATGACTCACCTGTTGAAGATTCCAATAAGCCCAGGTCATTCTGCGGGATAGACCTCCGAAGTATGTGTCCGACCCTCTTTAAAGAGACATGTCACCACATAGAGATTATCGGCTTTCAAGACAAACCCTGTAGAACTTTAGAGTAAAAAGATTTTTTTTTTGTAAAGATTGTGATCAGTACCATTTCGAGAAGTACAGTTTTTGTTCCATTGTTTGCTGTATGTTTCAGCTTTTAAAATATTGAGTTCGTCTCTAAGTATATTTAGTTGTGCTTTCCTGGATTGTATCTACTAGATATAAGCCTTTAACTCACAATACAAATGCTAATAGGAAATAATGTTAAAATATAACAGACTATGTTGTGTGATCAAATGTTACTCTTTCATGTTGCATATTTAATTATAATTTGAAATTTCTGGTGGGGTAACTTATATTACTGTTTAATTTAATATTAATATTATTATATTTTAATATGTAATAATAATAATAAAATAAACTTAATATTTTAATTAAACATAAAAAAATGTTTATATGATAACGATAACGGTATAAAAATCAAATGTTAGATAAATGATATGTGAATATCACATAAAGAATATTTTTATGCTGGACGAAATGACGGGTTAAGTTACAAATTGATAAAACATGTAATGTAGAAGGATGGAAAAGTTGAAAAGGAGCTGGTTTTCACAAATTTCAAATAGTTTAAGTTATTATTGAAATAATATAATTGATATAACATTATAACTCGAATATAAAATTTAATAGAAATTTATTTATAGTTTATATGAACCGAACAAAAAGGGTACGGAAGGGAAATGGAACTCTGTAAGGAATAATGTAAACCTGCTTGAGCCATCTAAATTAAGACCTTATAATGTAATATATAACAGTTTAATAAAGAATTAAGGAGCAAAAAAAGCTTGAATTTTTCCTTGAAATATTATATTAAAAATAAAATATTAATTTACACCGTATGAAGTAGATTGTAGGAAGATAGTCCGGATGGCGGTTTATAAAAGTATCATTATAGTAGAAGAAAACTATTTATCTTTCCAGGGTTTCGTCAGGGTTTTATCGTTGTTTCAACCTGGCAGCCCTGACGAAGCTCTGCAAAGTGGGACGAAACGTTTGTTGACGATAAATAAAATTAATTTATACTGTTTAATATTTTTTGTAAGCGGAACGTAAACAGATAGTGTGAATCGATCTTTTGTCATTTCATTTCGAAAGTTTAAATGAGCAAGTTTATAATTCTATATAAAATAAGTAAATAGCATGTTACTGCTATTAATCTTCTTAGTTTGATTTTTTCATTGTTCATAGATTAAGAAATCTATAATTAAACAAGTAAATAATTTTAAATAATTAGCGTATGTACTCTAATTTCACTAGACCGTTATTCATCTTGTGTTTATAAACCGTTGGAGTTCATCAAGGTAATGCCATAAGTTCTCTTCTTTGTTCTCTTTACCACGCTGACATACCCAAGCACCTTTGCACTCATGTCTTGAGTTCGAAATTGCTATTCTCATTCCAGCTATTTTCTGTCCTTCTAAACCAGATCGATAGAACAGACATTAAGTCTTAGCGCGAATCTGCGTTAGCGGAAGACTGGCGTAGATTCAATTCTCAGGAACCCTAAGAATGTTTTCAAACGTTCAAGGTCAGGAACAGTATTTCTTTTTAATTAACAGTTCGTTTATTCTCACTTAACATCGTGAGGATAAATTAATTGTTATTTGATTAAAAAAAAGTGAAGGTTTTTGGTCGTTATTTATGACTTACCGTCCTTTATCTCTACACACCCACAATAATCGTTCTGTTAGCCTATTGGTATTTTCTCTTTCTACCCATGTCATGTCTCAGTTTTCAATTAGCGGTTGTAATAAAAAAAATTAATAAAAGCCTTGGAAACTTATAAATTGATAGTAGACAACGGAATCCTTGTAGTTCTTCGGTTTTCCTGGGGGTGTAACGATATTTTCATTGCCTACCTTCGAAATAGGATAATTAAAAATTTATAATATCGCTCTGTGTTTCCACTGTAATTTTAATTCAACAATTTGCTGACCTAAAACATTATAACGAACTTTTACTCTATTAAGTAGAAAAATATTATTTCTTGATCTGGATTTTACTAGGGTCACCGTATGCGAGGTGTAATATTTATTGTGCTGAGAGTGGATTTGAAGACCAAGAATAAACTTTAATTTCTCAAAGAAAAACAGGAACTATGTTTTGTGTTTTATTAAGCATGTGACATTTTATTGTAGTATAAAAAAAGGAACAATAAATAGAAAATTAGTAAAAAATAGTCAATTTCATTTTTTTTAAAGGAGAAAATTCCATTTGTTACACGTATTTTATTTTTTTTACCTTCATTTTTCCTCTTTAAGTGAAAATTTCGGTTTTCAATTTTTACGAATTATAATTTTTTTATGTCCACTGAGTCGGAATAACCAAGTCTCGCAAAATGGTTTATAAGTCTGTGTGTGATTGAACTGTTTCCTCAAAATCGAAAAGTCGTACGAAACTGGAATAAAATTGAAATTCAGGGAAGGTGTATGCCCAGGATGTTACAGCAACTTAAATTTTTGTTAAAATCGAACAACCGGAAGTGCCACTTTAGAAAATCAATTGTACCCTAATATCCAACATCATTCCGAAATAACCCTCCCACGACCTATGGATACGACCTAATTACATCCCATATCCTAAAACTTTTTCCTTGAAAAGCTGTTCTATTCCTTACCTACATCTATAACACTGTATACTGTGGTCCACATATATTTCTGTCCCGTAGAAAGTCAAATAGTCAGAATGATACCTAAACCTTAAAAGCCCTATAATACCATCTCTCTTTTAATGTTCTCAAAACTGGAGGTCCTTACTTTGCCACGAATAAAATCATCCATAAAGACCTAATGTCCCGTTTGTAACCGGTCTTGCCCGAACCAGATATCAACCCCCCAGCCAAGATATCAAACTCTCTAAAATCCTCCGAGGCGCCAGAGAAGAAGATTGTTTCGAGACCTTTTAATGTAGAAATATTATTGGAGTGCTACCAATGGGTAGTTTCTTCACACGTTTGCATCATGTACTATAACACTAATATCACATTTACTAGATTATTATTAGTATTATTATTTTTTTTTAGATTTAAAAAGTGTATTTATTGATAAATATTACAATCTGCCACACCCTTGTGGGCAATAGGTAATAGTGATGACTGATCAATTCATACTAAAAGAAAAAAAAAGTACATAGAAATCGATAAGATCTCTCTTGAAATAGATGTACTTTTATGTAATACAATTGTAAATTTCAGCAAATAAAAAGAACAAAAAAAAAATTTATCAAAAATGGCTCTAACGATTTTGACTAAACTTAAAGTGGTGATTAGGAAATTGGTATTGATAAAGAAAAAATTTACATTTTTCTAGATGATATTAATGATAATTTTGTCAGGGATAGTTTAGAGTAATATAAGAATTAGTTCATTTTTTTTTTGAGTTATCACTTTTTATGCATAAAAAATCGTGACTAATGTTTAAATGATAAATTTCCTATTTTTCTGTATTGGATGGAACTATAGCTATTTAAACTTTTTTGTTGGCCTACTCTTTAAAAATTAGCCATAATTTACGATACACCCTATATATCTTTATCATAATAAATTTCTATCTCTTTGAATAACACTATGATTAGGTAATGATAAAAAAAAAAGTTTAACAAACATGTGATTTTGAATTTTAATTTTCTTAATTAGGTTAACTTTATACAATATTACACGACTAAAATATACTTTAAGATTCGGTAATCAGCGTACTAATTTTCAGTATATGCCTTAGTTTTTTTCTTTTCTCTGGGTTCGTTGCTTATCAGTGAAGTTCTTTAGTCCTCCATTTTGTTGAGAATCGCCTAGGACTCTTATCTGTAATAGAGAGTGCTATTTTGCGGTTTCTTTCCGACCTTCAGGGATAAATCACCGGCAGTGGTTCGTGGAGTAGACTGTGCAATATTGCATTCTGTCTCCATTTTACTCCTTGTTTTTTCAAGGACTGCTAAGGAGAATTGTCCGTATATTAATAATGGTAAATATTCTTTATAAAAATTTTTGTTTTCTTTTCGCTTTGAATATTCGCTTATCGATATTATTGAGTTTATTATCTGATTAATCCCTTTGAATTAAAGGAGTGGAGGTCATTTGTACAGCTGTTTCTAAATTTTCGGTCGTGTATATTCATGAGTTATTATTCTACGGTAGATTTACAGTTTCTTTTGGTTCTCTATAAGACTTTTCATGTTTTCAAGAATGCTTATAGGGTGGGCGAGACCTTCCACAAGAATAAAAGGTAAGGAGGATTGAGGAATACATTTTTTTCATCTCCCAAACCAATGTATAAATGGCTAACACTAACTCGTACTTGAATGCATACTTTGCTTGTACAATTGGAGATCCTAGGATCTTTTTTCTAAGAGATTTTGTAAGCAATATTAATTGTTTAAATAATAACTGCTTTAGACTCGCAACTGCTGATGACTTCTTGTTCAATGAGGTAAACAAACCGCAATTTATCCTTGACCTGTGGTAGAAACTATACTAAATTAGGGTACTCAATGTTATTAACTTGAGAACCATACTACTCAAACTACTCTAATGAAATAGAACTGTAAACAGAATTTTTTATATGTATCAAAAAGAAAGCTTAAAACACCAGAACAGTTCGAGAATTCTCTAACTAAACTTATTGTTATTTGTAATTAACATAAGACGTCAATTTTTCTAGTCTATTCCTTATTTTCTTTCATCTGTGTGGACTGATTCATAAAATTTAAATATTAACCATCAGTATACGTACACGCAGACACATTTAGATATGCATGTATGTATTAACTGACGGGCCTGCTTCACATACCCGGATGGAAGGCGAAGCGTGGTCCTTTGGTATGATGAGCGATGAGTAATGAGCAATCTCGGTCGGTCACACATTCAAATGCTGACCACGCTCGTCGTTGCTTAACTTTCTTATGTCTATAGCAAGCGCCATAGCATTTTTTGAAACTTATAGGTCCATATTTAAGAAGTATTACTGTAACATTTAAACACATCACTGCTTTACTTTAATGGAGGCATATCTGAAAAAAACATTTTCTTTTTTGTAGTCTTTGTACGTAGTCCGTATATTACACCGTAGACTGAGATTACCTTACGACAGCTCTACAAGCTTTGAGACAGTCAGGAGGCCATGTAACCAAAATTTAATGTATAATTATTTCAATGATACAAGTCCAATTAATCATAAAAACATTTTTTTTTTTGTCAGATGTGTTACTATTAAAGCAAAACAGCGACATCTTTTGGAAATTTTATGTTACTACTATTGAAATACTTCGTTTCTCTGGTAACAAACACATTAAACTGCAACCTATTACTGAGGCATTAAACCTTAAATATGTTGTTAGGATTATTATTTTTTTTTTTTTATCGGTTTACTCATTTAACTATGATAACTATGATAATTTATATATAATAATAGCTTATTCTATTAATAAAAAATCGTTATCATCTGTTTTTTTTTTTTTCTACGGGTCATTCTATTTTTTGTTCGAGAAAACGTACGGGAAGAGGGATGGTAGCGAAACGGTCAAAATAAAAAAAAAACTTTAAAATATTTAGTATTTCCCATTTCAGCGCTCTATGCTTTTTTAAAAATGTATGTTGAGAATTCTTTATATGCCGATAAAAATAATATAAGAATTGAAATACTGAGAAGATTCTGTAATAATTATGAGTTATATTTTAATTAATAAAATAAATGTTTAGTTTAAGATCACACAAACATCCTTATTGTATATGAGATTCTTATATTTGTAGGAAGATAGTCTGGGTGGCTGTTAATAAAGGTATGAAAATATTAAAAGAAAACTGTTGTTAACCAACGTTTCCTCCCACTTTGCATGGCTTTGTCAGGGCTGTCATCTTTGATCTTTAATCTGACAGCCCTGACGTTTTTCCCCACTTTGCAGGGTTTCACGTTGGTTAACAATAAATAGTTTTCTTTTACTATTTTATTGTATTACAAAGTATCGATTAAAGTATTTTTGAAAAAAGACACATATCCATAAATATATGCTCTTTTATCTCATAATATAGTTGATCTACTTTCGATCTGATTCAAAGAGATTAAATAATGTCTGGATATTTCTTCTGTTTAAGTTATCTGTGATACTGGAAAATATTGGCATTTCGTTTCAGGAATAATAATGTACCATTACCTGTTGAAGGATTCAGTCGAATTTTTTCCTCAGAATGGAAGAAATAATGTTTTTTGTATTCATTAAAATCGCCTATATTGTCTTAAACGGTACTTAATTCTAATTCTAATTTTGAAAAAATTGAGAAGCCAAGTTTACAATAGAAGTTGAGGCATGAGTTACCTAAATAAGTCATCTTTCAAAACTCGCGTAAATGATAGTATTGATTGGCTATGCTTTGTATATCCTGCTTGAATACTTTCGTTTGGTTGTATTTACTACTATTCAAGCAAAGTAGCGATATGTTTAGTAATTGAAAACATGAGTGTGCCTATAATACAACACAGTTTAGGACAAAACCAACACTATTCCGAGGTGAAAAAATATCTAAAAATATAAAAGGAACCAGAAGTGATACAGAGGTGTTTACAGTGACCCCGTGTTTGTGGCTAGTATTTCTGACAGACATGCAGTTACTATTGTAATAAAATAAATTAAAAATAGTCACGGTGGAGGTGCGAGGAGTGGAGTGGGAGCTGGAGGCTCCAGTCGGCGCTCAGCCACTGCCAGTTATATATGTGATGTCTAGAGGATAGATTCCAGAGGCACTTCTATGTCGCCTAGGAGCCCCGCACTCCGGTATGTAAAATAAATATTTATATATCTACAATAATAATAATAATGTTTATTAAGAACATTATTATTATTTGGAACAATCTGTAAACACCTGAAAAATTAAAAACTGTGGATATTTTCATTTGAAAACCCTCAATAATTTTAAAAAAAAGAAAAAAAAAAATATTTCTCTTAGTAGTTAAATTGAAAATACATAATTACTGAGAAAATATACTATGAGTCACCTCCCTTCCTGTTTATGATCCCCCTCAATGATTCTTATTAATAACTTTTGACATCAGTTGTTTAGTCTCAGAAATCAGTTACGACCTGTTTATAGACATATTAGGTAACTTTGCAGGTAAATTCAAAGTTAAATTAATTTCCAATCGAACAAAATTTAATGACACATTGAGCAATAGGTATTTTTTATAATTGGATAATTTATTATCATGACTCCCTCTTGGATGCTACGTAATCGTTAACCATTTTTAAAGTAAATATAAATAATCGAAATTCTTAAAAAGCCGTTTTATAGCTTTAAATAAAACTAACCAGTTAGGTGGAAATAAAATATGCAGTGGAAAATTTTCTGTTTGAATCATATTTTAAATATTTATAGTAGTAAAAATAATTTTACGTTATTAGAACCTATTCACAAACTACGATTATCAGTCTACAATAAATGTTAAGTTAATTTTTATTTTATTGAGAAATAAAATCTTATTTCTTTTTTATAGCTAAATAAGGTAATGCAAAAAAATGATTAATTGATAAGTGATTTTTCTTGTACTCCTAGTGATTGAATTGACCGACTATCAAACATGATAGGAAAATGTTTACTATTTCACCTTGTTTACGAGTAACTTTTGATTGTATGAAACAAAAGTGACAAAGATATCGCATTGTGTAATTACAACCTGAGCTGGATAACAATTAGTTGTAGATCGAACTGAGACTGAATCCTCGTGGATACTATTTTTTGTTACGAATGGTTCGTTAATTAATGAACTTTGTCACCATGAAAATTTAGTTATATGTTATTTATAACTAATTTGTGACCAGCTCTGATTACAACTGTTTTTCGCAAATAGTCGATTTTTTTAAGCTAATTTAAAATATCGGGACTACCCCCGGGAAATAGTTGGAATTCTGACTTAACAATATTTGTCAGAACAATTTTTTATTTCTCGTTTACAACTCTTTCTCTCTCACACACACATATATCCAACTAAAAAAATAATCATTCCACGAGTCGTTTATCAAGTAACCTTGTTTCTTATTATTATTTTTTTTTTACTTCCTAATTCTTAAGGCCAAAATTATTTCATAGTTTACATTTAAAAACAAATATCCGTTGGCCTTAAAACTATAGCTGGTAGAGATACAATAAACAATTGGTTTGATAAGTGTAATTTGATAAGATAGTGAATGAGCTCAGTGTACTGGGCCTATACTAGGTTCTCCAAGCGCCTTCATGATTTCGCTTTTATTTACTCTTACCTCTTTATTATTTAATTATTAAATAATTTCTATTATAAAAAATATTATTTCAATAAACATTTATTGGTAGTTTGCGATCAAATTTCGATTATTTAAAAAACTGATCACTGATACTATTTAGTATTTCTATTGGGAACTATTAAAAAATGAACGACTTAAAACGTTTAAATTCTAACATTTTGAATTCAATGAAGTATTTGAATTTAAAGTTTCTGATTTAATTGTAGTAAATATCCAATTTTTTTTTGCTATTATTTAATTAAAAATTATTTAGATATTGCTTTAAAGTAATATACTTACACTGTTCCTCTATTTTTTCAGTTTTATCCTTTATTTCAAGATTTTCGATTCTCTTTGAAACAGGTATTCTTCAAAACCGATATTTTTTAAAAAATTAAACCGCAACTTCAGTTATAATGTATTATATAATAGAGACCAATAATTCCTTAAGCCTTGTCTATTGCACAGTGTTGTTGACCTGCGCATTTTTTTTTCATTAGGATACTATGTTGTTCGTTTTGTTGATTGGCAGTATTAATTTCACTAACTTACACTTTGTACAGTACATTTCTTGTGCTTTTGCTAGATTTTGTCTTCTTAATCTCCTTTAAAAATAAATAAATATATAGCTCGTTTACTTTATATTATATTAGCATGAGTAATATAATATTAAACTTCCTTTTTCTTGATTCTCAGCCTTATTCATTCATCGTATTAAAACACATAAAAATTAAAGAAATTGAAACGAGATAAAATTTGGTCAAATCAACAATTTGAGTTTTTTATTAAAAATAAAAAAAAATCTATTATTATTGTTAGAGCTATTTTTTTCTCTGAACAGTGGTATGTCCTTTACTGATCAAGTCATAGAAAAAATAATTCCATTTCAAATTCTAAAATCTCAATTAAAACATTAAAATTATTCTTGTTAAACATTATGAGTTGTATTTATTAGTATTACTGAAAATTTAGTCAAACGTTTAAAAATATTAGATAGGTTAAAAAGAAAAATGGAACTAGGGAATTCCTGTGGAATTTCTTCTCCATAGTTCACTGCACCACAACGCATGAATGAAATATTCCTTTTATTCTGTCCGTTTGAGAAGGTTGTGAGAATCCGATGATTCACCTTGGGCCCTCTTCCTGTGCCCACTGCTGCCCCCTGGACTCCAGCAGTGGAATTTCCAGCTATAAATAAATATTTAATTAGGTTCACCGACCAGTACCAAGGTGTGCAAAGGCAACTTCATTGAAAGGCACCTGGCCAATGCCTTTCTGTCGACTTTTACTCTCTGTTGCAACACTCGCTTGGCCTTAGCAATAGCAATAGCGTAGGAGTTGAGGCTATTTTTATCTTTTATTTTATTACTATTATTATTAACTTCATATATAGTAATAAATTAAATCAATTAGGATCGAATCATCGATTATTGTATCGGAAAGACAGGAATCAAAAAACAGATAATAATTTGTTTGTGTCAGTCATGGTGAATATTGTAATAAATCTTATTTTATTATTGTCTTGACTCTTAAAGAGCTTAGATAAATTATCATTTACGATTACCGTCACAGTCGGGCGTCATTCCCTCCGAATACAATCATAATGGATTATGCATCCAGTAAATCTTGTATCACCATTTAATTGTAGGTGTATTAATTAAAATAAAAAATTGTGTTACATAAGTTTATTATATTTGTTTCCCAATCAGAATTTTATGAAGAATATTGTCAATTTATATTTGAATTGTTGATATATATATAATGTTTATAGACTGAAATGATAACTTCTCTTAATAATTCCTTCTAGAACAAATGTAATTTTTTATAAAGTTGTTATAAGAGAAGCTAATTTTATCTATGTCATACAAATTAATACTGACAAAGGTAATTGTTTGTAAATTGTTATAGGGATGGTGGGGAAAAAAAATTGCCGTTGAAAACAGAGGTAATGTAAGTCACTCTGTTCAAATCAAAATTAATTTTCATAAAAAATAAATATAATTTTAAAATTAAAATAAAATAAAAAAATCATAGTAATTTTATTAGTTACTCAGTGCCTTCACTTCAAATGCTTTGTATACTTGTGACCGACTGGTTCTATTAAAAGAAGTAGTCATTTTTAACAAAAAAAACATTATTTAAGTTATATTCAAAACTTCAAGCTGGACTTACACCACTTTTGCACTCAACGGCTCATATGTATATTTCAAATTATTATTAGGCTAAAATTAATTAAATTATCTACTTTTACATTTATTAACTTACATGCGATGTATCGACTAAGTTCTTTATTCCATTCATTTTCCTCATTCATTCTGTGCAAAATGTTTTTTAGCTGTCTATTTATGAATACAAATGATTCAGGATAGTCTGTAATCGCGCCAAGGGAACGTATAGTACTGTTGCAGGAGTTGCTACAACTTATTTGGTGGAAGGAAATTTACCCTTTTTCAAAAATTTTTATTTTTAATTTATCCCTCTAATTAGCGTTTATAAGCAATTTTATCAAATTATTAATAAATTATTAGCAATAATCTTTTATTATTTAATCTGTAACTAAAGGTATACAAATATTTGTACTTATTTATTTTCAAGAAAAGAAACCCTTAATACTTCTTATGTGCTTTATTCCAATCTTCTGAGTAACGTTTCTGGCAAACTATTATCTAACCCATATAAATTAATTGATGCTTTTTAAGTTGTTTTTTTTTCTGCAAACCTTTTATGTTATTTTTAGTCCTATTTGTTTGTAAATTAATCATATACTTGCCATTTCATTGCACATTGGAATTTAAATAATGTTTTACCTAGATTTCCACCGTTTGAAGTTGATCCTAAAATATCTAATTTCTCAATTATTTTGTTTTTTCAACTTTCTGAATGACATCTCCTACCTAGCACTCTGTAACGAAATCCCTGAGCGCAGGTTGCCACTTAATTCTCGAGTTTAAAGGTCATGTGGTCCTACCATGCGTTCATCCCCATGTGTCAAGTAGGTACTCATTAATTAATACATTAAGAGAAGTTGGTAACTATTACAATGCTCTTAAACTTCAAACCTTTTATGTCAATGGTATATTTAGTTGTATAGACAGTCAAATCCAGAAATTGAATTTTCTTGCAGCACATTAATTCATCACATTACTTTACTGATTCTGCTCTTTATTTTTCACGTTCTAGATACATTTTCTTAAATAAATACTAATCTATTTTCATAGAGAAAAGTGTTAGATGGAATCAACAGATTTGTATGAACATTATATCGGTTTATGTCATAATGTATGCCAAATAAAGATCTGATAGAGTCCTCAAAATATTGTTTCTTTCCTCATAGATTGAATGTATGTTTCGTTACCTCAGCAAGATTTATTTGACATTTCTTACGAATACTCGTATCTTGATGGTTGCCGAG
Organism: Halyomorpha halys; assembly: GCF_000696795.3. Taxonomy (NCBI): domain Eukaryota; kingdom Metazoa; phylum Arthropoda; class Insecta; order Hemiptera; family Pentatomidae; genus Halyomorpha; species Halyomorpha halys. Next base: position 715,869 of record NW_027112804.1, read on the forward strand.
AGTACACTTTGCACCTGTGAGTAAACAGTACCTGTATGACAAGAGGTCACCTCTGAAGACTTCGGTGTTCCGGATGGGAGTTCGTTAACCTTGAGACATATTCGGAGAAGAGAGAGGTTTCTGAGATAACTTGAAAAGTCGCCAATTTGCATTTTATAGCCAACTGCACCCCAGTAATCTTTTTCAAGGTTTCTTGATGCCTCCAGTAACACAGGAACATGAAACTCTTTATGTAACTCAATTCGGAGTTTTTGAAATAATTTGAAACCAGACTGAATGATTGAAAATTAACACTTACTGTACTAATTCTAGAAAGATTATATTTTTACCAATGAAATTATGATTGTCAGTCTTAATCATAAATTAAAACTCTCCATATTGTCTCCGGTATTGAGTACACAACTGCATCTTCATTCTAGTGGCTACTGCTTTGCTGTATACTAGGCATATCAAGTCAAGTTAGACTCCTAAGCGATATAATTTTTGGGGGTTTCTTAAAAAAAAAATTTCTAATAACTCACATCAAATTATTAACAAAAAATTTAACTAATTTATAATTTGATACTACAAACAATGAATTAATTTATAACAAAATAAATACATATAGTTTACATTAAAATGATTGAATGAATTTCTATCTTGTAAATTCATCAATTGTTTTGGTAGAGTTAATTCAACTAAAAATGTTAATTTTCATGCTGAGAATAGCATGAAAATAAATAATAAATAATAATACCCGAAGGTTTGACGTCGACCACCAATTGCTTTCTACCTAGATCTGTACAGTATTGCCAGAACTCAAATTTACAAGATCAATCTTGATGCAATCCTCTCATCTGCCCTTTGATATATATTTTATATACCAAGTAAATCTACTCAGCTGGTTATTTTTCCCCATAGTGCTTCTTAAATTATTTTTTACGTTTCAAAACAGAAAATTGTCTTTCTGCTGATATATTAGATAATTGAATACCTGATAATGAAACTTCAATATTTCAAAATTCAAAACTGTTGAGGATATTTCTTCGGACGCTCGATAGATGTCTGGTTTGTTTTTATTTTAAAAATTTTAAGAAATGGTAAAATTCATATTCAATAGTACAAATAGCAATGTCATTTTTGTAAAACTCCTTCAGGTTATTCATCTCTATTCTTTTCCTTCTTTGGATAAATTCAAATAAAAAAATATTGGAAATGATTCAACAACTCCATTGTCTGAGTTAGTCTTGATAGTTCTTTCTTGTTCTCCCATTCATTAATATAATCTGAAATATAATATTACAGTTCATATAATATAAAATAAATTGATTATAATTTTTTTCTTGATTTTAAATTCTTTTAAAGTAAAGGAAATAGTCTGAGTATGAATCAGAAAACATTTCCTTGTTTGTTAGCGATTTATTAATCTTCTACATTATACAAAATCAGTTAATTTTTTTTTTTAATTCTTCTCTGAACTTATAGGTACAATTTTCTGATACTTTCATAGGACATCTCCCTTTGATTGCTTACACTGCCCTTATTACTTTGATTTACTATGATATATTCCACTATTATTTCTAGGTTTTGTTGTATTTATTTTATGATGTGAGGGCTCGACGTCTTGGATGATACCAACTTAATTGTTCACCTTACCAAGGGCATGGGGGTAAGTTATTTAAAGAAGTTATTAATGTATAGTAATTTGAATAAAAAGTTATTATAATATAAAATATAAGTATGTTTGTTAAATCAATCGATCGATTTTAAGGTGTTGTAATTTACCTCCACAATCATGAGCATGGCGTTACATATACCTCAAATAAAAATGTATTACCGAAATATGACGCTTGTATGAATTGAGTTTTTTTTTTTTTACATAACGAGCATGCTTTGTTTGTTTTCAATTGTATGAAATGCATACTGTTGGAAACTCAAATGTGGATAAATAAATGTGTGGATTAATAAATAAATACATTTTGTTGTGTGGATAAATAAATACACATTTATAATTAGAAAAATTAATACACCCCAATTTAAAATTTTAATAAAAATATAATATTACTTGTTTAGTCAGGGATGGGTTTATTTTTTTATTACAAATTTTCCATACGCTACTAAAAAGCTTTGACACTACTACTAAACCGTTCTCGGTATCTGAATGGTGATTAGAGCATAAACATGAATGTTTGGTGGAGTAGTGATAGCTGTGTTAATGTGACAAAGATAATGTTTTTCCCATAAAATAATTGATAGGAAGTGATTTGGATATGTCTATTTTTGAATGACGCCTACATTTTTTCGTTCATCTAGAAAACTTAATTATTTTATTATTAATCGAATGTTGTTTTAAAAGGGAATAATTACATTATTCTCTTTCAACTAATACCATAAGCTGTTAAAATTATAGGAAACGAAACACAATGTAATACTGTCAGCATGGGCGTCAGTAGGTATCTATAGAGAAAGTCGTTCGCCCTTTTTTAAAATTTCTGAATTTAAAAAAAAAAATCGAAAATGTATTACTGTTTTGGCAGTCAGACATCTTAAAAAAGTAATAATGATAATTAAAAATAAACTTTGATAAAAATTAAACATTGTTTTTAGACTTGTGTCTGATTGTTATTTCATAATTGGTTAAAAAAGAGTGAAGTTCGGGTTGGGTGGAATGTGCATTTTGGTTCTCATTTTTGTCGCAACTGCACCCTTGATGGGCTACAAAAACTTTAAAGGCACCCTTGTTTACTAAACAAAAAAAAATTAAAATGTCAGAACAATTTTCTTTGAGTGGTGTATGTGTAAAATGTGTGAAAGTACTGTACATTTAATGTTTTTATTTTATTCTTTGTTAATATTTTGAAAAACTGGTATTCGCTTGCCAGCATTCCTGGCATACGCCTTCGGGGCGCCGCGACACCCCCACTACTTTGCCCACAGTTCACGTACTCTTATTTACTTTATTTTTCATCTCGTGGAACGGACTATGTATAGCTAATATTATCAGAGGAAGAAGATTGGCTTTTCGTTCACCTGCCTGTTTCCCTTCCCACTCCAAAAGATTTGTTTAGCTACGCCACTATCAGTATCACAGACGCAAAAGGCAAAATATTCATAGCCACTAAACACCATTGAAAAAATTTAGAATTCATATTTTCAAAGGTCATTTCAAAAATATTTAAAGGTTTCTGAATGAATTATTAGAGCAACATATTTTAAAGAATCTCTTTCACTTTTCAACTGAATTCCATAATTTTCAATTACAATGCACTTTCGATAGTTTGACTCACTCTTAAAATTGGGAAAATATCGATGTTTTAGTTACCTTCTGTAATCTTAAATTATAGCAACGACATCTTTCTGACCACTTTATCATTTAAAGGATCTCCCTACTTCATAAAGTTCAAAGTCTTTCAAATATCAAGATTCAATGATCTGTCGTTTGTTTACATTTGTTCTTTAAAAATAACTGCTGGAACTGAAAAGTGCTCTAGAAAGAACGAACCTCTTTTTATTACTGCTTTAGGAAGTACGGGTTTGTTGAACAAACAGTAAATGCTGAGCAGCCATTAGACTCACTAAAATCAACAAACTCTCTTCCTCAGGATTCCGTTAGACTGGGGATGGGGAATTTTAACTAACAGTGGTAACTTTATTTTTTGAGGATTTCATTTATGTTGATGTCGGCATCCCACGGTTCCCTTACGGATGCTGAACTATCAGGAGGACGAGGAAAAGAACGAAGAAGAACTATCGCAAATACTAGTCACAATGTCGTCTTTCTTTATCCTACGTCCCCATGAGGAGTACAATGTAATTTCTTTCCAGCCCTAACTCAATCGAAAATCAACTATTTAAAATCTGTACTGCTACAACCCGTGTAGAGATAGGCGCTCAGTACTTTGTATGGAGGTACAGTTTCTTAAACATCGGTTGTACAGAGAAGTAACTTTATTCAAAGTCACACTCATCTGTCAGAAATTTCCCTCAGTTAAGGTTATTAATTAAATTAAAATCTGAACCACTACAAACCATGAAGGTCCATGGGCTCAGTAATTTGTAAGGAAGTACTGTTACTAGACCAACGGTTGTGCAAGGAGGTGATTTGGTCAGAATCATGCCCGTCCCAATTAAGGGTGCCCAATTAATGAGGCTGAGTGGACCAGAGGAGGGCTCCAGAACCCACATGGTTCATGGCTACAGCGTAACAGAATACAGTTTTCTGCCCAGCCGAATTCGAAACCGGGTCCTTGAAGTTAGTAGCATCGCGCTTTACCACGTTGCCACCGTACTTCCCAATTAGGGTTAACCCTCTTAAAAGAAGCTATCAGGGCCCGAGGAGTGCTCTCTAACCTATAAGGTTGACCCACGCCTACCATAACTAAATAGATAATCCGCTACAGACGAGTTTTAATCAAGGCCCGAGTGTTAGTATTGGAGCGCCTTACCCACTGAGTACGCTCCCAGAAATTTCACAAAACGATAAAGAAAGAATTTTTTTTCTTCTTTTTTTCAAAATGAGCATTTAACTGTTGCATTTTTATTTCTGTTTTTTTTTTTCATATTCGTATCTGTTTACTATTTTGTACATTTCAAAGCGATAATCATAGATACTTAATTTTAATCAAGCTCCTTCATTTGTATTTTTCCTTCCTACCTCTGAATGACTCTTATTATTTTGGTCTTTTGGTACTTTTAATTTTTTCGTTTGTTTATTGAGTTACAAATTATCAAGATTCGACTGTATATATTATTTTATTTTATAAAACAACAATATTTTAAAAACTTCCTAATTATCTATTAAATTTAGATGGAGTAGCTGACACCGACAATAATGTTTGTTTCTTTGTTACAGGTAAGTGTCTGAAGATAACTCTTAACTGATTCTGCTTAGCACGTATTTGTATGTATAACTGTTTTTTAGTTCATGACTATATATTTTTTATTTTATTTAATATAGTAAAAGCTAAAAATAATAGATAACAATATCTTTTGACAATGATTAAATAAATAGTTAGTCAACATTTCCTTGACTGAAAAACATTACATTACGTAAACGAAGACAAAATAGATAGCACATCATCAACAAGGCTAACGTTAAGAGGTGGATCACACCAAGACTATTCAACTTTTTCTCAGGAAAAAGCAGGGTAAAATTTTTTCTTGCTGAATTGTTTGAAATTAATGTACTGTCACTGTTTGGTGATTCTTTCTTGAATTGTTAATGTGAAATGTGTCATCTTAGGTGTAAATGTGTATATTATATATCTTAACCTTAAAAAATGCTTTTTATTTCATATTTCGCCTCAACACATCATTTTTAACGTTTTGAACAGGCCTATCTAGCTCTTGTGAAATAATTAATATTAGCTAGACGTATTTTTCTTGCTTATTTAGCACTATTTTTGTTGCTTGAGAAAGACTTTTTTTTCTGGCTCTTAGATGGGGTGGACAGGTTATAAGACGTGGCTATAAATTTCTCCTTCGAAATATGATAAGATCAAACGTTATATTCCAATTTATGTCTTGGTATAGCAATCAACTTACAAATCCGTTAATACAAGATAGTGTGATAATTTCATGATAACCTGATAATCTGGTGTTTATTGTTTTTTTTTTCCACATCATGTTAAACCTGTTCACATGATTTTAACTTAAGATATATTATTTATATATTTTTTTTTATATTACAGTAAAGTTTACCTATTCGTATCATACAGGTATTACGTAGGTAAAGGTACTTTACAATAGTAATTATGTGTAACCAACTGTTAATTTATGAATTACTGTTTAAATAATAATTGTACACTACAACTTTCTGCACTAATTTTATCTCCGGTGTCAGGAGTGTTTTCCAAGTTGTATTTAAGAATGTTTGTTTGAAAGATGTAATTTTGAACAATTTTGAAAGATGTAAATCATCGTGACAAGCATTTTATTGAAAACCCGAAAACGGTTCGTAAAACCGAAATATTTTTGAAATTAGAATCTAAGCACGGACAAAATGAAACGAATGGGTCATTTTCTAAACAATTCTTATTCAATTTCGATCATTATAAAAAGTAGTTTAATTTTAGTTGGTATACTCTATGGAAATTATAATAAATGCTGAACCGAAAAGAGGTTTCTGCTGCTGTACGTAACGTTGATAGGAAGATAACATAATAGGCTGATCTTGTCAAATTTAGTATATATTGATGGTCTTACGTGTTATAAAGCAAACGGGTGATTAACTATTTATTAAATACCGACATTTCGACTCACATTGTAGATCTTCATCAGTAATTGATAAAGTTAAGTCTCAAAACACTATTTATTATTTTATTAAAGTTCAACGTTTCGGCCATCCTCGAGGATATCTTAAATATAAATTTTCAGCTCGCTTTCAATCATTTAAAAACGTTTTGGCTATTCTATCCAGACCATTAATTTCATTCAAATCACCCTATTTTATCACTTTTCCATTAAATTTTTAAACATTTAATTACACATGAATTAATCAATATGCTACCGTTGTTGTTAATGTATCTTTAAATTTTAGGGAAATTATTTACATAATGTTTATCTTTTGTCACCATGGTAATATTTTTAAAGAAAAAAAGTAGTACCGGTACTAATCCCAGTCACCGGGTGGCACTTTGTTTCGCCCAGTTACGTTATTTTATGCAATGAGGGAAGAAGAACGGAGAGATGGTCGGAATTGTTTGGAAGAAGGTGGTTTGCCTGTTTAAGTTAAAAGAACCGTTATAGTTCAAATTTATATATATAGTTGCATTGTTTGGACTTGGACCTGATAAGTATTGCACCATGGAACAGTTTCAAATGGCTCCATATTCATATTCGGTTCCTCATAATAGTTCCGTTTCTAATTTTAACTAATTTCAAAACTACCTCAATTAAATCACACTTGCAAATTTCAAAAGAGAAAGACTTTTCAACTCATCAAATTTTTTATATTATTTTAGCAAATTTTTCTAAGTGTGTGCCAGGGATTCTTGACCCCTAGACTCGGGTTTAAGTAAGGTAAATCTGCTTCTAGCCTCCACATTTTCTGTTCTTCTCCGTGTTTTAATAATCGGTTTTGGTTTGGTACGGTACATTGTATTGTCAGATCTTCTTCATCTAGACATCATTATTGCAAGAGTGAGAAACACTTAATTAAAAAAGGTTGTGCTGTCTGACTGCTTTGAGTTGCTAGGTACACATCATTCTTATAATTAGTAATACAATTGTTATATGAAACTTATATATACTGATATATAGGAATGGTATTACTTTAAAATACATGGTAGTAATTGTTTTATTTTATTTGTATATTTTCTCTCTTAACCCAATTCATTTTTTCCCTTTAGCTAATATAAGATACAATTTATCTACAATATAAATAGTAAACATTTTTATATATAAATCTTAACATAGTCTCGTACATACGTAACATTTAATTAAAATCTAAAAAACACAACTCAATAAATATTTGCATGCATACACGAAAATAAATACATGATGAAAGTAACAAATATAAAAAGTGATATTTGATTAATTAATTAATTGGAGAAGATATTTGGGTGCAGTCAGCAAAAAGAACATAAATAAACAAGAAATTATTAATTTATGACGATATTTCGACCTGAGTTTCATCAGGAAGTTTAGTAGGAAATCCTAGCTAAAACTGTGTAATAAAATAATATTATTAAAAAAAAAATAATATTGTTAAATTTATGTTTGAACATGTTTTTAGAAGTGTATTACTCAGGATGACCATCCATACCGTGCAGTTTATACGTAATCATTTAATCGTAATTACCGTACGTCTTGTTTACACCTGCCTCTAAATTATTATACCACAGGAAAAAATTAACTGAAGAAGACATAACTCAAATTCATACTTCTTGGCAGTGGTATATCATCCGATATAAAGGTCATAGCGAGACCACAGATCCGTTAGAATCTCAAAAGATTTAATCTGATCGCTTGAGTAAAGATGTATTTATGTTTGCTTTGACGATAGCTCATCACTGGCATAGAATGAACTATTTTCATTACATAATTTATATTGTCTCTTGTTTGAATTGTCTATCGTTAACGATATACTTTACGTAATTTGTGTTAGTTCGGATATCAATGAGTGAGTCACTATGTCTTTATCTCCAGCTCGTAATATTAACGGACCAATTTATTTCCATAGGGGTTTTCTAAAAGGTTATCTTTCCGGATGAGGTTCATTCTTTCATCGGGTTCCTTTGAATTTATGAGTAGTATTTTTTTTATTATATATACTCATTAAAGATAATCATTACGTCATTATTAAAATGGCATATTCCAGTTGACACACCATAACCTTTCTTTGGAAATGTAACTTATCAAGTGGTCCAATAAATCACCGCTTCTTAATTACCGGAGGAAAAATGACAGGTTCAGAACCTTTGAACATTTTTTTCATCTTTTATTGAATTTGAGCATTTTATGTTCCTCTTAAGTCTAAAAAAATATTTGTATAAAAATATTTTCTAAGCATTTCTCATTTTTATGAAAATTGGAAATTCATACCAGCTTGTAACTGTAATCATGAAGAACATTAAATTTAAATAAAGAAGAAATCTTGCTGAACATGGATAGGTAATTACAAACCCAAGGAAAAAATTGCATTATTAATAATTCCGTCTATATACATATTGGTAAATATATAAAAATTGGTAAATTATTGGGTAGGTATTGTCCAGGACAGAATAAAAAAAAAAAAAAAAATACCCACATATAGCTGGTCTGGAATAATAATAACCCAATTGTAAATTTTATGAAATTGTTTTTGTTGTGTTAGTGGGCTCAAAAATGCATTTACTACAGTTATACTTATTTAATAAAAAAGTTTTTAAATCGGCATGATTGTTCTAAATAATTCACCATTGAAGAAAATTTGAAAGTACAATTGTGTGTATATACATATATATAGTTAATGAATTTTTGAGTCTACCTATCCTAAAAAGTCAATTTCGAAAAATTTTACACTTGTGTCATTATTCTTCTGGAGTAGTGATATGAGTCGTATAATCCAAAAGTAATATGAGCCAAAAACTGAGGTTTTGAGATACGCCAAATGAATAACAGCTCATTCTATTAAAACAAGTCTCAATCATATCCAAATATTTAAAAAGATTTGAAGATAGTCAATTACTAAATAATTTATTGTATTTATTAATGTGTATGAAATGGTAAATAAACAAATTGCACCCCTTTTGCTTTCTACGGCTCATACTGGCTGGCAATATGAGGTAGGTAAAATCGCATCTGGAATGGTATTGATGATCTTTAGTTTAAAATGTTAAATGGAAAAACACATGTTAAATGGAGAAATAATTCCTTCTTTTACTATGTTAAAACGATATAACATATAATATGATTGAGAGTCTGTTAGTAGGTCTGTTAAATGGAGAATGACGTCACGCAATAGACCACCTGAGCTCGTCACTGTTTTATTTGTTGTCGTGCTAGGTTACTTGCTCCTATTTTGTTCTTTGATTGTGTTCGTATTGTTTAGGATGTTTCTAAAACTAATAAAGCAATGAATGACAGTAATAATAGTGTAATGACAGTTGTCAATTAGCTCATTTTGATTCTCTTCCTCACAAGTCAGAAGATCAATAAGACACTCAGTAGCCAAACTTTTACACAACTTTCACTTTTCACTGACTTTAGGCATGTTGTAATAAATTACTTTAATCAAAACTTAGAAGTAAACAATAACATGAAGGTTTGGAAGGAAAAGTTGTGAAGCAAGTTGTTCAGAAAATCCGTTAGGAGCTTAAACTTTAACATGACTTTAAATTGGGCTGCTCACAATCCTATACTTACAATATTTAACATGGTAAAACATTTTACATTTAACGCAACATCTTGAATACCCCTATTGTACAATAGGGTGCAGTGTTCTGTTTATGAAGTTCCTTGGAGATTGTATAATCTTACGCAGTTTCGGGCAAACTGTTAATAACCCTGCCATTTAAAAATGATATCATTAGAAGTAGTTAGATCTTATCAACGTTTATATGAGCAATGATTTTCATCATTCATAATTTTATTAACTGCTATTCAAAATTTGTAATATTTGTATTCTTTTATCTCACTTTTTTGGCGTGATATATTCATTTCACTTATCCTTCTCATTTTATAGTATTTGTCCCATTTATAAAATATTTTATTACCGACTATCCTGAAATTGATATTTTTCATTTATTTGAAAGGTTTTATTGTTATTATAGGTTATTAAAGGTTGGTACACAATGTTATTATATCTTAATAAATAAATAATAAAGTTGTATACCCTTTTTCAAAAGTCAAATAATGAAGATAAAAGAACAATTTTAAATATTGTTCAACTAGGATATTCAATGTAAGCGTCAAAAGAAATTTACTCAGCTAAACACCTACCTCCTCGATAGGGGTGTATGCACTTTTCTCTTAACGTCCGAAGCTGACTTCGTAACTCACCGCGGCAAAAAAGTTTTGTTACGGTCCATGTTTTGATTCCCTTACGTAATGATCACTTGGAGTCACTGACTTTAGAAAAAATATTATTTTCAGGAACATTCTGATGTTATAAACCTTTTCAGAAACGAATGAGATTTGTCTATCAAAATCAAATTTATCTACTAATGGAAAATTATTATTTAAAAACTGATATGGGAGCCAATTATGAAGACAAGTTAAATTATTCTTGCAAATAGTGATCTGTCACACTTACTTTATAAGGGAAAATGAAATTTGGAAATAAGCGGAATAAGTTTTAGTTATATAATTTTTATTTGTCATTAACGCCTTAACTTTTGAGATATTAAAAAATATACGTTTGATAGAAAAGTCCCCGATTTTAATTCGTCATATCATATTGTGATATATAATTGAAAAACTATTACACAAAGGTTTATTATTTTATAAAATCAGTAAACAACACATAATGAAATATCTGGTTGGTTTTTGGATTCTATGTATCTTGAAACGTGTGACGTTTTAATGATAGGATGTGTAAATTTTTTTTTACTTCGTCAGTTACCAAGGTTCATTATTAAAAATAATAAACCTGAAATATGCCCGATGAAATCTAAGTTATTCGATACATTTTAGTTGTTTTTTTTGTTTTGTGTTTTTGGTAATATTTTGAAGTAATGATATCTGAACACTGTCATCCTACCTTATTTAATTAGTATGTATTTATATTAAATATTAATTAAATTTATCGATAAATGTATTTACCCACACATTTATTTTTTATTATTATTTAAAAAATACTTTTTCTAATAGTATAAATTTTTTATAAAGACATGCATTTTATTAACTTAAGATTTCTTATGCGCTTTTGTTGGGATATGTATGATTAATTGTCTACATTTTTTTTGTTGTGAAAAAGTTAAAGAAATGATAGATTTTTTTTCATATACCCTTCCATTCTTTTTTGTTATATAATAAAGTTAAATATATAAATAACCACGTACAACCACCAAGCATTACCATAGTAGTGTATCTGATGTTCAATAATGAGTCGTTGCAATCGAATAAGACACACAAATGAAATCACCCACCCTCACAATTTTAGGTTTTATGTATCACTATACGCAGAATCCAGTATCAGATCATTGACAAAGGGGCCGATTTTTTTGGAGTTGACTCCACAGTCCGCGGAACTCGCCATTATCATCAGCTATTTCATATGAAAATGGCGCCCGATCAACACATATAATCGAAGGTCTGGAATAGTTCCTATTGAAAAAAAGAAACTATTTGGAAATAGACAATTTTGATAATGTCCAGTTCTTTTTGTTTAACGAGGGTCGGAAATATTCCAGACCTTCGATTTCAATAACTGCTTCCATATTTCTATGAAATTTTAATTATAAACCAATTTCTACACCAGTCTGATTGACAACTATCCTCAATAATAAATAGTTAAGGTTTCGTTAAAAGGCACTTGAAAGAAGCTTGAAATTTCTATAATGCGTGGCTGGCAATACTAGGAACTAATACACGATAATGTTAGCGCAAAGTGAAGGTTACTGAGATAAAATAAAAAAAAACGGATATTCCTGGAGGATTCATGAAGTCATATCTAAAGTCAACTTCTATGACGAGGTCTCTATGGTAATCGTAAATCGCGATTTGTACGACATCAGTGTAGTATTGTTTATTTAAAACGTACCTGAATATATGAATGAAATATAAAACTTTTATTTTAAGAAATAAGATGCAAGGAAGGTTGTGGGTTAGAATCCCTCCTGGATCAGTCAATATATATTTTATGGGGCTCCCGAGGAATGAATTTTGACACTTTTAGTCTGGGGCTGTATAGGTTTTCAGTGGGAGACGAGCCAAAAAAAAATTTCAAAAGAAATGGCTCATAAATTTCACAATAAGATTTTTAAAAAATGACAATTAGAAAGAAATTTACTCAATAAATTCATAAAACATTGTAGTGCAAAGGTTAGGAGTCAGGCTTGACAAGTTTAAAACGGTCGAGAGAATTTTCGACATAAAGGCATAGTATGGTCAGCACTCTGCATCAAAAATATTTCAGTGAGTAAAGCGCTGTCCCCGAACCCGGCTATAGCCGAAAAAATATATAGCGGTTGAGTGTGATTTTTTAACAAATCACCTCCTGGTAGAACCTATGTTCAAGAGACAATTCCTTAAAAAGTAATCAGCCCCTGACCCTTCTTAAGTTGTAGTGGTACAGGTTTTTTTTTTTAAGTTTTAATTAAACTAATTTAAGGAATAAACAATATTTTGATTCCATTATAATTTAATTGCGCTGAAAACTGTTTTGATTAGCTATTATTTTATTAATTAATAGTTTACTAGAATATTTCTTACCATTGTACCTATAATTTATTTTCTATTTACCTTTACCCAATGACTCACTGTTCTTACATCACTTTCCAATCTAATCGATTGTAAGCAAGGATTAATGTCAGGGAATCATTATTTACAAAGCTCATTAGTTATCACTGATGTGTAAATACATGTATGTGTTTTTTTGTACATTACTCTTAATTTTTATTTTTGGAATTTATTTGGAATTGACTAATAACAGACTGTTAATTTTTTAAATATTTAAATATTGATTTATTGATACAATATTTTCGTTAAAGTTGAAGATAAATATATATTTTTGACGATAATGAGGCTCAGCCGATAACAAGTAATTATATTTAGGTGATGCTTCGAGTAAGCCATATAGAAAAAAAATACATGTCTCCATAACTTGATTGAACAATAAAATGTATGAATTACAAATCGAGATAAATAAATGGAAGCAATGCCAAACAATTGTTACTTATATATCTTAATGGTAAACCAAAAAAAGCAATATTTCAATTTGTATCCAACATTTTAGTATTTAATAATTAATTAAGAAAAATGCATCTATACATAAACCTACATTTATACGTTTAATTGAGTAACACTAAGCGCATTATAACGGACTGTTATTATTGCAGACTGGATCTAGTGTAGGTAACGGTCCTGCTACAAAATCCCACATAGGACCTCTATCAGTGGGACTAATCCTCAATCTGTCATTGTGAGGAGGACAATTGATATCGGGATTATTATGTCATAATGGCCCCTTATTTCTCACTAGAGATTATACTCCTCAAACGGTGCCATTTTTCAATTCTTAAAATCCTGGCAGATATGGATTTATATATACGGAGTTCAACTTATTGTTGCCATGCCTGAATAATGCCAGATATGACAAAAATTAAAATTAAAAAATATTTGATTATATTTGGTAGATTAGAGTCACTGTTTCCGAGTCCGACAGGCTCCAAGCTAGTAGGTTTGTCACTAAGTAACCTTAGATTACGGTATTATCTACGGAGAAGGTTTAAGGAAAATTAAGTAATTTTTTTTTGTCACATGTGCCTCCATTTAAACAAACCAGAGATATAATTATGTTGTGTATGAAATTTATTCATGAGGTCTTATCTTTTATTGTCCTGAAGATACCAGAATACACAAAACTTTGATTGGTTAATTATTTACTGATATTTCTGTGATTTAATACTTTTTCTAGTACTATTTAATAGTAAATATTTTATGAATTCTAAATATGAAGAATTTTGTAATTATATATAGTCAACATATATTTGTTCATTTGATTAAAAAAAAATATTCGGAATTTTCTATCGTATCTCATTGTAATTGTATCTAAGAAGATATTTCGTAATTAGAACATCATGTTATTAATACTATAACGTTTTCATTTATATAGAGCTTTTTTTTTCTTTTTTCGACGAAAGCACATTCAGAGAGGGTACAACTTTATTTTGTCAAGAGACAAAGATCCAGGAGATTTGAAAATAAAGCAAAACCACAAAACTCTATCGCTCTAACGATAAAAATTGTGTTTTAAAAAAATTGAGGGAGATTATAATTAGAAAAAGAACCAAAAAAATAGTTCAGCCAGTCCTAGAGATGATATTAAACTTTTACTTTTATTTTACTAAGACCATACATAAAGACCTAAATGTTCCTTATGTAACCGACCTAGCCCGAACCCGATATCATTTCTTCCATTATAAACTCCCTAACCACCCAAACCCATTAGTTTCTAACCTTGCTTCCTCTTCCATTCCTGGCAATCCTCCGAGGCGCCTGAAAAGAAGATGGCCTCGTGACCTTATATTGTAAAATGTTTTTAGAGTTCTTGAAATGTGCTTAGTTTCTCTACATCCTGTATCATATCATTATCATTATGTCATTATGATCAAATTTACTTGTTATATTTTTTATACAGTTGTAAATATCAATAAATAAATAAATAAAATAAAAACTTTAATTTTATGAATTTGGAACACTGAATCTATGACTTTTTATGTTTTTCCTGTATCACAATAAATGGCTGAGATATGGGCGTGAACAATAACGACTCGTGACAGCTTACAAGATAAGTCGTTAAGATTTTTAATGCGATATCCACGTGCTGTTTGCTGAATTATTCTTGCGATGTTTTGGGAAGGAATATACATACTTTGATGAAAAACACGGCAATCTCATTTGTTAGATTTCACGGTTTGAAGGTTAAAAGCTGCAAATGGAAGTTTTATTGTTCTTATTACGGTGTTCTCTTCAAGGTTCTAGTCTTGATTCGTATTTTTTATCGGTTCCCTTTCGCTTCTATTTAATTTATTTTACTCTCAAAACTAGTATTTAATAATATTATTAGGAAATTTACTACTTATTGTTTTACATAAGTTTTGCTACAAGTAGCGAGGTGGCCCACACGTGTTGGCTGCTGGGACATCTGGTCCCCACACACTGTCCCCTCCACGCTGACCGCTCCATTCATAGCTAGGGCCCTTCCTGTATTATATAGTCCGGGTTATACTTGGAAACCCACTTGTGTAGGAAGTCGAACCGACTATTAAATAGTCAAGTCATCAATATTAATTATAGAAAAAAATAAAGGTCATTAACTAATCAAACGATTTATAATTACAAAGCATTAATAAATAAATATTTTCATTTAAACAGTTGTTATCTATTCTTTTGTTTGTATATATTTTAAGAGAGTTTTTTTTATTATTATTATTTTTTTTTTATTTATTTTTTTTTTTTATTTATTTTATTTTATTTTTTTTTATTTTAGTATGTATGAGATCATTCATCACTATTACCTATTGCCCACAACTGTGTGGCAGATTGTAATATCTATCAATAAATAAATCTATCATTAAAAAAAATAAATAAATAAATTTAAACATTAATATCTACTAGTATATCTTTTTTTTCCGACGTCACCATTATCAGGGGGACACCTAAAATATTCATACTATTTACGTACAATTTGCTCAGCACATAATACATGAATCTATAAACAACAACGATATTATTAACATTTTTGTAAGAATCAAGAATCCATTTACGGTTATTTTTTTTTTAATACAGTTCATAAACACAGTAGGTTCAGACCACCAAGTATTAGAAAAGGGATTAGATATGTTTTTGGAACAATTTTAACAATGGTGCATTCGCTATTTTAATTTATGTTAAAATATCTGCTGACCAAATGTATGTATAACTCATAAAGAGGGTGTGATGTGAACTATGGAAAAAAAAAGTTAACAGCGGTCATCATACAGTTAGATTTGGTTTCTCTATCATTTTTATAAGGATTGATTTAATTGTTTCAATAATTTATTTGTTCATTTATGCTTAGTAATAACCATTTTTTTTTACATTCACTGTAAATGTTAGTGGCAGGGTGGAGAGAGATTATATCATTTTATAAACCTAATAGAACTTTATATATATTTTTACCATTTCTCATCAACGTTTTGGTTCAGATAATATAAAATTGTCTATATCATAGTACAGTCATGTCCAGAAGTTTTTTCTTTTTAATGATTTCCGCTGGAATCAGTGTAAATTACATCGAATATTATTAACGTTTTTGTGACAGTTAGAAAGCGATTTGAAAGCACTTTAGGATCAATTTTTTTTAATACAATACATATAAACACTAGATTCAGACCACCAAATATTAAGGAAGGAATTATAAACATTTCTGGAGCAATTTGCCTGCAAAAATTAAAAATGTGTCAATTTAGATGTCACTTCAAGAAGTAGATTTAGACTATCTATGATCAAAATTGTTTACTAAATATTTACTGAAAATAATATTCAGGCTGCTCTTCCTTGATTAAAATGTTTTAGTTTCACCAACCTAGGTTACGCCACCTCTGACTAATTAACGAAAACTCCAAAAAGGACAATAAACATCATGTTATATAAAACATAACGGGCTGCTATCGAAGGAAGGAAAAAGTTAAAAAATTTAAATTATTAGTTTTGGACTCATCCCGTAATAAATGGATCTATAAACAAAAATATCACTTCATTATAAAATGGTCAAGTAACAAATTTATTTTTTCTGGATTACTTGAAATGAACAGACCATACCACAAAAATTAAAATATTTCTTTGGTTTATGACACATAATATATTAATTTTTTTTTCATAGTAGATAAGATAAATTAAAACCCAAATGTCTTTTGATCCTTAGCTCTCAAGTTAGTCTGTTTTTCCATGACGTTTCAGCCCTCAATTCATTATGAGGGGAACACCTAAAATATTCTTATTATTTACTTACAATTCACTCAACAAATAACTCTACTATCATGCCTTACAAATGATTTTTCCAAGTTATCAATTTTTTTTTTAATCTATTTTAGGCTAATTGCTCAAGTCCGTTATCTTTAAAAACAAATATATTTAACAATTAATATCACACAGTTTGCTGTGTGCTTTCGATCATGCTTTTGAATTTTCCTACATTGGAAAAAAAAATTATAACTTGGACTAATGTATTGTAAGATATGATAGTAGAAATATAGTGTTATGTTTTGAGTGAATTGTTAGTAAATGAATGAATATTTTAGGTGTCGCGTTGATAATGGCCTGAAGGGTGAAACGTCGGAGAAAAACAAAGTTGAGAGCTAAGGATCAAAAGACATTTGAGTTTTAATTTATGTTACCGACTCTCAAATAAAAGATAAATATAAAATAAAGTAATAATAACTAATGAAATAGTAGGATCGTCTGTTCATTTCAAGTAATTCAAAAAAAATAATCTTGTTACTTGACAGTTTTATTATGAAATTATTTATTTCAATTTATTTATCCAACTCATACGATGGATGAGTCTAAAAATAACAATTTTCATTTTTTAACTTTTTCATAGCTCCAATGTCAGTCAGTTTTGTTTTACAAAACATGCTTTTTGTTGTTTATGTTAATTACCCAGAGGTGGCGTAACCTAAGTTTATGAAACTAAAATATTTTAATCGGAATAGAGTGGCCTAAATGTTTTCTTCAGTAAACATTTCGTAAACAATTTTGATCTTAAACTGATAAAATCCTCTTCAAAAAGTGACATCTAAATTGACACATTTTTAATTTTTGTAGGCAAATTACTCCAGAAAGGTTTGTAATTCCTTCCTTAATATTTGGTGGTCTGAATCTAGTGTGTATATGTACTGTATTAAAAAAAAATAATTCTAAAGTGCTTTCAAGTGGCTTTCTAACTGTCACAAAAACGTTAAATAATATTTGATGTAATTAAACACTGATTCTAGTCGAAATCATTAAAAAGAAAAAACTTCTGGACATGACTGTACTATGATATAGACAATTTTATATTATCTGAAGCAAAACGTTGATGAGAAATGGTAAAAATATATATAAAGTTCTATTAGCTTTATAAAATGATATAATCTCTCTCCACCCTGCCACTAACATTTACAGTGAATGTAAAAAAAAAAGTTATTACTAAGCATAAATTAACTAATGAATTATTGAAACAATTAAATCACTCCTTATAAAAATGATAGAGAAACCAAATCTAACTGAATGTTGACCGCTGTTAATTTTTTTTTTTTTTCATAGTTCACATTACACCCTCTTTATGAGTTATACATACATTTGGTCAGCAGATATTTTAACATAAATTAAAATACCGAATGCACCATTGTTAATGTTCGAAAATATCGATAAAAGTGAGTTTGTGTTATCAATCGATAGTCAAAACTATCGAACCATCAAAATCCTAATCCGTATTTCTATTAGAGTACCGCTTCAAATTTCTTCGATAAAGCAATATCCTCCCATAAACGCCTTCGTTTACCTCTCGAATGTTTACTATTATATAATTTTAGTTAGTTATTAGTGCACCTAAATAAATTTATTATATTTATATTTATATATTAACTATCAGAATAAAATAAATTTGTTTTAATTCCAAAATTACAAGGCATCCTTGAAATAGTAAATTTGTAAACGTTTGTATTTGCAAATACAAAGCAAGTACTGCTGATTAGGCAAAGCTAATCAATATGATCAGGGTTTACTAAAATAAAATCCACTAACAAATCTTACGATCGTATCTCCTTGTTCCCATTGCCCTAAACAATGGACTCCAACTCCGTGTGTTCGAGTGGAGTTGGATATGATAGACCGGGCACGGTTCACTGAGAACTATAATTGCCGCACTAAGCGGATAATAAGGCAACAACTAATTGTGGCTTGGTTCGAGTCGTTTCGAGCTTCTATGACATGACTGCCTTCTGAGTCAGTCCATATTTTATCCAGTGTCGCTGGAGTGTATATTTAGAGTGGGGTCGCTCCAGCCACCTTCAGCGGCCCCACTTCACTTTAAATACACGTCGTTAATATATTTGAATTCTACTTGGAATATGAAGATATTGTAAATTGGAAGAAGTATCGTTTATTTATGTTTCCTAAATATTAATTAAAATT
Organism: Halyomorpha halys; assembly: GCF_000696795.3. Classification (NCBI taxonomy): domain Eukaryota; kingdom Metazoa; phylum Arthropoda; class Insecta; order Hemiptera; family Pentatomidae; genus Halyomorpha; species Halyomorpha halys. The sequence continues at coordinate 735,150 of NW_027112804.1, forward strand.
TATTATGATATCTGTATATGTTTTCAAGTTTCTTATGGGAATGAATATACTCAATATAAATTGGTACTAAGTCTAAAAACTTAAATACATTAAAACAAATTAATTGTGAATAGCTCCCATTTTTGTAATAAAAAGTCAATACACAGTACGAGTATTAGTTAGGAATATTAATATATTTATATTCAAGCATATTATGAGTGATACCTTTTACAAAACTATTTACTACAACATATAAATAATAATAATGAAATAATAATAATTCTATAAATTAAACCCAATACTCAAAATCCATTCAATACCTTGGTTTAACTCTGAAAAGATACCTCACATTCACAAGACATAGCAACAGATAAAGCCAAAAATAAATACTTTTGAATATTTCCGTACTTTAATAAGTAATCCAACAACAACAATAACATACTGGTTTGAGTTGCTTTAATTGTCAGATAAAAAAAAAGTAAATGAACTCTCGTTTTATACTTTGTTCTTTTTTAATTGTTTGCATTTCTTGATTTTTTTTTTGTTTTTGTTTTGCTGTCTTAGGCATATCAGTTTTTTCTTTTTTAATATTTTATGAATTGTGCATATTGTCCATTTCTTTATTTATTATTATGAATGGAATTATATATTACTTCCCCCTTTCGTGGTATTAATAGTTCTTCCTTGTAAAACCTTAAACAGTCTAATATTTAAAATTATCAAAGTCTATTATAAAAAAAAATATATAGGCATGACATACAGATAAAAAATATATAAAAATAAATAAAATATCTAATCTAATCTTATTAATTAAAAAAAAAATGGTTTGGTTACAGGGTTACCTCAGATAAATAAAACTAGAGAGATGAGAGCATACTTCATCGAACATTTTCTGAACAAACATATAATTTCACAGTTAACTCTGCGTTGAACCTACTCAATAATAATGCAAATGCCGGGTTGAAGAATTAATTTGAGGCTTTCGAAGTGGTTTCAAGGTTTTCCTTCTCCTTTTTATTAATCTTGCTTCAAGCTAGAAAAAAGTTAATATTCCATTTTTAGGAAATTGATAGAACTCCATAATGGAATTTATGTTAAATTTTATATTTTCCTGTAGAGCTCATTGTGGAAGGATCCAATTATAAATTAACTCTAGTCTATTATACTTTTTTTTTATCTTTGTGGAACCCCTGAGGGTGTTATCTCTAAAAGAGTCTACACACGAATATCTGCTCTACAAGCCTTAATAAATTCATTTCCCAATGTGTCCAAATCGGATGAAATAGGTACTTATAGAAAAACCATCATATAATGTAATAATGTAAAGAAAATCCTTCTATTAAAATCCCTGGAAAACTATGTTTATGTATACATTTGAACAGAAGAATATCGGCAAGTATGAACGACTAAAAATGCCTTTGTTCCCCTCTGATATAAAATGAAATGGGTTGCCTCCGATTAAGACCGAGTTATATCTTTTATAAAAAAAAAAAAAAAAATTTTTTTATAGAGCTAAACTGTTAATAAATCGATGGGGAAAAATAGTATTGCAATTGAAATTTAGTGCACATGGTATTAATGACTTCATAGAGACTCTAAAATCTAAAAAATATATTTTTATGTGTTTATTAAAAACCACAACATAGCAGTCTGTCAGGTTGTGTTTAACAGCTTGTGGTAAGTTACACTGCATGTTGGTCTTGATGTTCTTGTAATTGTCAAGTGACTTGACTTTAATCTTCTTATTCTTAGTATTCCTGACTTTGTCCCTTCGTGTTTCCCCCTATCCTCCCTCTATCCTTCTCAGTTACCCATTTCTATTTCTTGGATTTGGCTTTTATGTCTTGAAGTAGTATTCCAGGACTCGCTCACACTGGTCATTATTTATATCTACTATTTTGTTATTTCTTTCTTTCCCAGAAAACAAGCCTTGAGTGAATGGTTAGTAAAACTAAGTAACGGAACTTGAGGTAAGTTCCAGGGCAGCCTGTCATTTCATAGAAGAAAAATTTGGATATTTTAAAAAGACAAACAAATCTAGAAAATAGTCTGACAATAGGTACGAACATTTTTTTTATTTCGCCCCTTGGAATGTAATGATCCAATGAAGGCTGAGAATAAAGCCAATGAACGTGGTATTTTAAAACTCAAGAGGATTACTCTGAAATGCCATACTTCGGCAAGCCTGAGGTACGCATGCCTGGCATTCCTGGGCTTTGAAGATGCCTTCTCCAATCACAACCACAAGAGCCCGATTCACAAAATGTAGACTACAGACGATAAGTTAAAAAAATCTGCTAATAAGTTTATTAATTAGTTTTATCACTCTTAAAACGGAAAAGCATTTCTAGTGGTGATAAAAATCTTACTAGCTTGTTAATTAAATTAATGAAGTCACGAATAATGTTTTTTTCCGCCTATTAATTTTAAGTGGTGCATCTTAGTAAGTTATGTATCGTACACAAATAGCACTTACCTGCTTTGCTTAAGTACCATAACTTATTAATTCGGTAAACTGGTGTGTTTTAAACTATAAATGATCGTAATGATTTTTTTTTGAATTTATCCCGTAATCGATGTATTTTACTATGAATCTTTAGAAATATTTGGTATGTCTTTTGATTTATCACCTATTAATCCCGAAAGGTAAGAATCTTAGTGAAAAAGTTATAATAAAACAAATTAAAGAACATTAAATTAAGCTTATCATAATGTAATAATTCGGTCGAGTATTAGGGTCGCAAACGACGTTTTCTGGTTGTATATGGACTTAACAGACCAAGTATTGGTGACCAAGGAACAACCATATATTTTTGGCCAAACTATTATGTCCTCATTCGACGTATAATTTATTGTATTTTTGTTTGTTTTATTAAAACTATTTCACTAATATCAACCGTTTAGGATTTATAAGTGAAAAACAAAGGAAGATTTAATTTTCTAATTCATTATTTTATAAACCAATTAGCTGCTCAGTAACCGTTTTAGGACGGCTTGGAATGCGTTTCGTTTCATATATTTTACTATAACTCAATTTTAGGGAAAATGGAAAAAAATATATATATATATTTGGTTCAGGGCAGTTTTCGACTTATTAATTTACTGTCTTAATAAGATTTGGTACTCATTAGACGTAGGATTTTATGTTGTTTATTTTTCATACTATAAATGTTTCGCTAATATGCACCCTTAGGAGTAAAGGCGAAAAAAATACACCTGATTTGTTATTTTATTAAATTAATTAGAAAATTATTAAGAGGTTTAGAACCATCAGATATCCGTTTACATGTTTACAAGAGTAATTGAAACTAATTTTTAAAATCGTTCGACAATCTATCGGCTAGATTTTAAGTATTGGACTTCTGTACTGAAGGCAGAAATGGAAAGTTGTATTCAGTAATTGTGTCCATGGTAGTCCAAGAGCTCGATGGAAAAACTTAATTACTTAACCCTATTTTTTTATTAATTTAATGAAAACTGTGACGAGTCTATCAAGTATAGTGAGGGGTAATAAAAACTGTTATAGGTTTTGAAAACGTTAAAAAAAATTAATCTTTATTCCTGAGCTCCATATCTTTATAACTACCTACAACTCTTGAAAACCAAATAGTACATCATTTAAAGTAGAGTACATTTGCTAAATATTTTAACGAAAATAGCCCTATTAGAACACATATTGTGTTCTAATAGGGCTATTTTCGTTTAATAGTTCTGGATATATAGTCTTCTTAGCAAACAACATTTCATAATGAAAAATCAGTAGTTTTTAAACTATGTTTGGAAAAACTATATGTCAGGAATCATTAGACGTTCTGATGTCTATTAGCACTCAGATTAAAGCTAGTTTTTATTAAAGCAAAGAAAAATTGGGGTGAAATAACTGACTTTTTCCCCCTCTGTACTATTAGTACAAGAGCCGGGAAGAAAAAAAATGCAGTTATCTCACCCCAATTTTTAATTACTTCAATAAAAGCTATGTATAATTACTAATCAAAACTGATGAATCTGCCAAGTATAGGTAGGAGGAATAAAAACTGGCGGCTGTTTCAAAACCTTAAAAAACATTGATTTCTCATTCGGAACTCTATATCTTAAAGACAACCAACAGTACTAGAAAATTTAAGAGAACATTATTTAAAGAAAAGTAAATTTGTTGAAATATTAGCCCTAAAAGAGCTATTTACGTCCAATAGTTATCGAGATATAGCTTTTTAAAAAGCAAAAATTTACTGACAGATTAGTAGTTAGTTAATTTATTTTGAAAAACTATATCTGAGGAACTATGTGACGTACAGATGTCTATCAGCATTCAAATTAAAGCTAGTTTAATGGAATATAAAGAAGTTTATAACCTTTACCTTCGTAGGTATAGTACTTTTCATGATATTTGCTAAAATAAATTGATTTATAGTTGTTCGGACAATAAATTTGATTTATGAAAAACACTATTTCAGAAACCATTGGACGTACCGATGTCTGCCAGCGCTCAAATTAAAGCTAGTAAAATTTGTTACAAAATAGTTAATGTTTATCTTTGTAGGAGTAGTAGTTTTTATGATATTTGACAAAATATACTCACAAAATGTTAATTTCTGCTTGTTCGTATAAAATGCTGGATATTTGAAAAAATATATCCCTAGATCCATACGACGCACACATGTCTGTCGACACTCAAAATAAAGGAAATTTAACTTACTATAAAGTAGTTTATGACACTTATCATGGTAGGGGGAGTAGTTTTTGTGATATTCACATATAAGTATAAATTTGGCAAATGAAAATTTGTCCGCATAACTATAAATCAATTTATTTTAGCAACTTTCATGTAAACTATTACTCCTACGAAGATAAACATCATAAACTACTTTATAGCTCATTAAACTAGCTTTGATTTGAGTGCTAATAGACATCTGTACGTCAAATGGTTTTTGAGATATAAATTTTTCAAAATTAATTCACTAACTACTGATCTTTTTGTACGTCCCGTACAACATTTTTATGAAATGTTACTTTTTAAAAAGCTATATCTCGAAAACTGTTTAACGTAAATAATTCTATTAGGGCTCATATTTTAGCAAATTTACTCTTCTTTAAATGATGTTCTCTTAGGTTTTCTTGTGTTGTTCCTACTTTTTAAGATATAGAGCTCCGACTGAAAAATTAGTTTTTTTTTATCGCTTTGAAACAGCAGCCATTTTTTATTCCCCTACCTATACTTGGCAGATTCATCAATTTTGACTATTAATTATACATAGTTTTCATTAAATTAATCAAAAATTGGGGTGAGATAACTGCCTTTTTTCTCCTCTTGGGTTAAATTTTCGACTCCTTCACCCGGACGACGGATACCGGCGTGCCATAACTGCAGCTACCACTGTGACCTTGAGCGTTATCTATTCAGCTGCTACACACGACTACTGATTCGTGACATTGTGTCCTATCTTCTCTTGTGGAATAGTAAACTACCGTGGCTAGTGTTTTTCCTATAATCTTTGACGATCGTTACTTTTGTCTCAGAAATATAACCGTGACACGGTTGTTGGAAGATGATCTATTTAAATAGTCCACTTTTAGAATGTTATCACAAAGCTGTCATGTCTAAAATAGGAGTGTAGTAAATTAAAATTAGTTTCTCAACAGCAAGCTCATTCCCACCAGAATAAATAATATTCTATTACTGCAACTGATTGTTTTTGTTTAAGAAAAATAATTGTCAAACAATTTCGTTTTAGAAAATTATTTTCGCCTTATGTTATTTATTGATTATTATGAGAGATGATTTAGGCAATGTTTATAAAACGTTTAGATGGAAAACTGATAATAGAAGATATTATCAAAAATGATTAACTCATTTGCATCGCAATGCTATGAAAACTTCATAAAAATTCTGATTTATAGTTATAAATGCAGCAGTAAATTTGAAATTATCTGAAAAAATAAAAATTATTTTATTAAAATATAAAAAGTATTAAAAAAAGAATAATTCTGTTTTTATATTATTCTTACCTTCTCACCACTCCTCCCCCCCCCAAAAAAAAATGAAACTATTTAAATTCGTCTGTTTTATGAATAAATTAAATTAAACATAGTTGTTAAGTGGAAAAGTAATTGATTTTTTTTAATCATTACTTTTTCTGATTGAGACAACTTTTTTTCCTATACTAATTAGTACTGCTAAGGTTAATTATGTCGTACAATCCAATAAGATATTTAAAATAGTACAAGTAATACATATCAGTATCGATATATAAAAAAAAAAATTCGCATTCATGTCAAGTAATTAATTTTGGAAGAGAAGTACCATTTAACCAACAACTCCATGGGAAAAATGCTTTTACTTTGGGCCTGACTGAAGAGAAACAATAATATTCTATGGAAGCTGTGGCGAAACTATATCATAACCTTCATTGCACAATTTATAGTAATAATTTCAATTTAGCTCTTAAAAATGTTTGAAAAAAAAGATTAATAAATTTCACAAACCTCTTGACTCCGTTTGGGAACCTATGATCTTGGGTTTTCACATCAATATTAAAAGCAGGTTACATATTACTTCCTCCTCTATTTTAATATTTTTATTATTTTTTAGGATGGTAATGCCAACTAAATGAATATCGTTATTGTGCACGATCAATCTTTGATTACGTTACACAATGATTTTTTTCAGGAGGAGTACAAATTTTTAAGGAAGCTGATCCTTGGCCTAAAATGTATCATTACCACATTTAAAAAAAATATATAGTCACTTTCTATTTATATTTATTGATTTCTGCCCAAAGATTGAAAAAAAAATTAAAATATTTTTGTTTTCTATTAAAAATAAGTTGCTAGTATCCTAAATTATGTATTACAATTGACTATTTCATAATAAGTGCGTCAGGTATCTCGTGAAAACGTTGTGTTTGTGCTACGTTGTGAGGAAGATGTTGAAGTCGGGATATTAACGTTTTACTTATACAAGTGGTTTCAGTTAGATGAAGTTAGTAGCGACATACTGAACCCACTTAAAACGTTCTTTAAACCATATCTGCCTAAGGGTATTCTTCATATTTGTGGATTGCGGGGTTAATTAAACTTCAGGGTTATCAAATTTACAATTAAGTAATTTACCTACAGGTAGGTAGGTATATGTATATCTGGTACTTTGTAACAGTAAACGAAACAATTTTTTTTTCTATAACCCCTATTTCTGAATTTAATTTATGGTTTTTACCATGAATGTATATACCAATTGTTTGGCCGATATAAGAGTAAACAAAACAATAAGAATAAAATGTCAAAATAATATAATAAAAAAATATGTTTTTTGGGGATGGAATGTGTTTGTTAAAATAGCTTAAATATTAATTTTTATTCTATTTTTATATTTCATTAAAATATAAAAGCTTTAATTAATAATGATATATTTATATATCCCTTACAATTGCCTGTGTTTAAATTGAATAACTATTTTTTTGTGCTTGTAATAACTAGTACGTCGATTTGCAATTGCTTAAGGTGAGCAACTATTTAATAAGGAGAACGATTATATTCCATTCACAATAATAACAGGAAACAGTAAGCGGACGTACTAATACGTAGAAGTACGTACTAATGAGTTATAAATAGATTTAATTTATCCCTTTGTGTTTACTTAATTTGTTACACAAAGAGAGGAAGTATACCAGAAGACATAAATCGGCCATATGTTACATATCTCCTTAGGATAGATCGAAACTGTCCGAACCTAGCATGAATGAACTTCCTATCCGAGTAGGATACCAAATATATATGCTAATAGAATCCTTTCTTCTAAATAAGGCGTTTCCTCATGAAACTTAGAGACCGGCCGCCATCGATGTGACCTTCCAGAGTCGCACCCATTCAGCCCAGGACTGGATGGACCGAGTGCCAAACGCCCGCCCGCGATCTATTTACAGCCGGAGGTATTGCCCTCTCCTCAGCAACCTTGATCCTCCGCCCCTCCGGAATAGCGGCCCTCCAAGGATATATTCATTTGTCCTTAGAGGGCTTTTGACAAAAAAGCCTAGAAAGGAGACTAATGGTAAAGCTAAAGAAGACTGTAACGAGATCGTGGTCTCCCCGTCCTTGCTATTAACTCTTTAATAAACTGGGAAACTGTCAACTCAGCGATTTACAACCTTCTTTTATGTTTTAAATTGTAGCAGCTGTGACCCTCTCAATCATTATGCCATCACCCTAAAGAATGACCGAATACCATTCTCAATTCTCCACTACACCATTCAAGAAATTATATTGTGTGAGTTTGAGCTATACATTTTTTTTTTTTTTTTGGAAAACTTTGAAGTTTCCTTCTTTATCTAAAGAAAAGGATACTACTTCCATTATTTTTTCTCCCACACTTCCGAAGGTAGAGAAAGAATATATTTATGCGGAAAATGAACAAGAATTATGTCATCAAAATCGAACATTTTCACTCCCATTTTAGATATCAGGAATAAATTAGGTCTCGTCAAATTTGTATTTGGGGAGAAACAATCGAAAGATTAATCCGATTTTAATGAAACTTTCATGGATTGTGAGGGTAGTATATTGTTTTTATTATTCTATCATCTTTCCGTCACCTTACGCTTAAACGGATGTGACGGCCGTGCGGGTTGGGGCGTAGGTCCCAGAGCGCTCGGTTCGGAACGTTATGGGTTCAATTCCTACCTGGAGCAGTTAATAATTATCTCCTATCTTGGTTAGTACGTGGCGGCAACTCAGGTAGCTGCCAGGGGTTGGGAAAAAGGACCACTAAGCCCACTTGCCGGACTTGTTTCCCTCACCAAATACCAATACCTCACTTGAACTTATTTTCCACGAAACACCTATACTTCGAGCAGCTCGTCTGGTTTGGCCCCAAATTTAAAGGATAGTTTGCTATTAGTGTAAAAATAATCTAGCATCAGTTTTATTAGATATAATCTGCTACTTTCGAGCTCGCATGCGTAAATGTACTTTTTTGGCCATATCTCGAAAACATCTAGTGGGATTTTGCTCGAAGTTTAATTTTAAAAGAAAAGTGTAGACCACTGTAAATATAGTCTACTATAAATTCAACTAACTTATACATATGAAAAACTAATTTTCTGGATAAAACCATATTTTAACAACGGATTGTCCTTTTTTCAAATTCTCAAAAGATGAGTCATTAATCTTGAAATATTGGTAATCGAAAATCAAATAGAAAAAGGATAATTTCCAGAAAAACTAATTATTAGGAGATAGAATAACGGATAGTAAAAAGATAATAAATACTAAGGGATTAATATAGTATTTTATTGGTTTAAGAAAATTATAGATTTTTCTTAATGTAGAAAAAAAAAGAATAAAGAGATTTCAGTAAAAATTGTCAGATTGGATTAAGTCGTTGGTCAATATTTTTTAACACATATTATAACTCAATTCGTAATATGATTATTATAGCTCATATAATATATAACATTCATTACTGCCTCCAGTGTCTGAAATATTTTGGAAAATTTATTTGTAATGTACTGGCTTAAATATTGTACAGTTTATTTTATTTATCTTTTTGTAAAATAAAAAAAAATGAATGATGAAAGTAAAGCAACATTAGCGTAATAGAAAAAATGATAAACCGAAATTCTTTGGTTGATTCGTCTTTTTTTTTTTGTTACCGTACTCTTAGTATTTTTTGGTTATAAATTAATTTTTATCATAGTATATTACCCATATTGAATCGGAAAAAAATTATATTTAAATTCATTAGTCCATTGCAATAGATAAATAAGTACCTTCGACCCAATTTCTTATACAAATCTATGCTTTTCAAACAATTGACTACAAAACTTTTATTCTATGTTGAAATTTAGATTTCAGATTCTTATGCATATTTTACTAAAGTCCGAAGAAGACAAACGCAAAACAAGAGGTAAGAGTAAGAGGAACGTTTATTTTCTACCCTCTTGTATTTGATTAAATTTACTTTTTGAAAAATCTAAATCAATCTAAAACAGTTTAATGACCTTTGATCGAAAAATCGATGGCTTGAAATCAGATAAATCGTCCATTTGCTTTGTCAGGATGAGGGTCATTATGGGATAGGGGCGAGTATTATCTAATGGGTAAATGTTTACCGATCTTAAATAGAATTGATTATTTAACAGCCATTTAATGGACCTTCAAGGTTGATATAAGCTAAAAGTAAAATAAAAAATAACTTTATATATACAATATAATTAGAAGATTGTTGACCGTGGATGATATATATGAGGAGAAGATGGGTGTGCGGTCAGTAAAGAAGACATAAGTGATAACTTATTTATTAGCGCTAACGTTTCGGTCAGACTTTCTATCCTTCATCAGAGCTGCTTGGAAAAGATGTAAAATCCAAGTGTTCGAAGTTGATCAAGTGTTATTCAGGCGTATAGAATGCTGCTTAATTTTCTGAATAATTCTTTTTTTTTTCTAAATAATGGTTGGAGGTCCTGTTAATGTACTGTAGTATAAAAAGTTGGCAATCCTATTTCTTAAAAAATTGATAATAAATAACTTTTTTCACCTTTCTACTAAACTAATTTTTGTTGCCAAAAAGTGATATATTTTGATAGAATTGTTTCATTAAGTTGCGTTGATTTTGTAGTAAAATCCTTTCTTGTACGTTCAGATTAAGTGATTATATGTTTACTCAGTGGCTCCATACAATAAAGTACAGTAAAGAAAACCAGTATAAAGAATCCTGGACTGATTAGGAGCAATTGACCCACATTATTTCCGATTTATTGTATAAACTATTTGTCTCCTACAATGAAGTCTTTGTTGAGGATCGTAGGTATAAACTAGTTTTTGCTCGTAAAAATTTCAATTTATAGATAATAAATTGTTCTGTGGCATTGCATTATTATAAATGACAAATTATCTCGTATTTAATTACTTATATATTTAACATTCCAGCAAATCCCCATTATAAATTGCTATACACAATTTGGAGTAAAAATAATTTAACTACATCTTTCAGACGAAATTAGAGATTCAAAAATTCGCGTTAATTCTTGCCTCGAATTTGGTGATAAAGATATAATAGTGCTTTTCAAATAATATAACACTTAATTATTGTCATTTCGAATCTGTCGGAAAAAATATGAACTATGTTAAGGCGCCTTGATCTTCACCTCGGGGTAAATTCGACAGTTAATTAATCCAATATATAAAGGAAGTATACTTATCAGAAAATTTGATTATGTTGAAAAGAACTAGCTATAAAATTGAAAAAAAAAAATTAAATTTTAATTTCTTGAAATTTCATTTACAATGGACTCCTCCAGAGTACTTGGAAACGGAAATCGATAATATTACAACCTCGTGAGTTTGTTGTAATATTTATGAATATTAATTTATTTTAACTCACTGCTATTATATCTCATAATTTTTTTTTTATATTAGTGGCCTGTGTGGTAGGTTGGCAGATGTAGATCTGACTTATTAAAATAATTTGTATGTTACTAATTATAAATCATTTAACGGTTTGTGAGTCACTATGGAAATCGAAAAAGCGTTATCCTTTCTAAGGTTTCCTTAGTTTAGGACTGTGAACACGTTGCGTTTGCATAAAAACTTTATTATTATCAACAAAAGATATAAAAAATGTTTTATAAAATTTTGGATGCTTTTCCTAAACAATAATGTTATGATCAATTTTTTTTCAGGAACAGCCCATTATTTAATAAATTATAAGCAATAAACATCAAACGACTATAGACTAGCAGATTCTTTTGATAACTTTAGTAAATAATAAATGAAGCCCTAAAACTCTTATGATAAAAGATGAGTCTATAAAACTATTGAACCTCATACAGAGGAGTTCTGATCCAATGTTATTCCCCACCAATAATCATTAAGTTCTCCCTCATAGCGATTTTTAAGTAAGGCATGCTTTTTCTGCGTACCGATATCACGATTTTATTAGAATATGAGTAACTGCTCAATTGTTCATTAGCACTTATTTTCATATCTAAATTAATGGAGGAAGCGCTGTGATAACGCATATAGAATCCGCTCTTGTTGTTTACAGTACATACAAAGATTGACAGAATTTAATAAGGTAAAAATTACCTTGTTGATTTTTATGACCAAACATTCTTGGTATTTTGAATGAATTTTTGACATATCTTTGATTTAATATTGATCAGTATCAGAATTGAATTTGTGCCATTGGTCGATACCGCTTTATCAATAACTGTCTGATAGTCCACTTATTCTAATTTAGCGTAATTGATTGATGGGTGCGGTTTGTTTTTATCCCAACGTATTACGTGTTAGAGAACACGTACGTGTTGTTTATATCTATTTGTGGAGTAAGGGCCCTGGTTTATGCAATATATTTTCATATACGGATATAAATATACCGTTCCAGTTTAGAAGTGTTTATGTGCTAAATTATATTGAGACAAAAATGAAAATAAAATATAAACAACGTCTATCATTTACAAACTATATGACTAATAAGTAATATTATCTTGTGAAAAATTAAATGTTTCATAATACTAACTCTTACAATTCTGAAATATATTCTAAATACAAAGAGCCCTAAAAATATTTAAAACGAAATTTTAAGAAGGTTATTAAAAAACAAAATAAGTCTGTAGCACTTTAACCGTTGAACGGTCTTGGGTGTAATTAAAACCAATTAAGTTTTTTTTACCAATGCTTGTACAAGAAGGTGCTGATGTTCAAAAATCAGATTTTTCTACAGTTAATAGTATTCACTTTATTGATGGTGGGTGTGCCACAAGGTGGTTGATCCACTACTGATGTTAAGAACAAAATTATCTGTCATGACCGGAATCGATTCTATTTAGATAATAGCACATAAGCAATAATAAATAAATAAATAAATAGCATAAGCTATTTAGATAATAGCACATTATTAAGTTTCCCCGCTTCCATTGAAAAAAGTTATATGGTTAATTAATACCAACTTAATTTTTCATTTTTAATTAGTCTATCAAAGACCACGTAGAATTACCAACGTAGTATCATATATACGAAACGGCATAAATAATTCAAATTGTATGTTAATTTAGCAAAGAGGCACATTTAGAGTATCTAATATATAGTAAATAATTATATAATTTATAACTATATATATATAAAAAAAAAATTGACCGAGAATAGGAATCCCTGCTATGTATTGAAAATATCCAAACAACATTCTCTTTTTCATCAACCGGTATAATAATATAAAGAGGCAAATAGAACTGGCTAGAACGGAAAAAAAAATTAATGTTTTCAAGAAGCTAAATACTTAGATACGAAGGGCTCAGCTAGATTAGTAGGCATCCTGGTATTTAGTACAATAGGAAAGTAGCACTAATATTAGACCTTAAAAAAAAAAAATATGAAGCGAATGATCAGAATTAGGGTGCCAAGGAGCAAATAGAATAAGAAGTTATTTATAAAAAATGTATTCCTTACAGAGAAAGTTTGAAAAGAAGTCAGTAGACATTTTTTTGTTAAAGAGCTTTGATTTGACAATAAGGTAACCATCCTTCCTCATAACAAGCTCTTATTAGAGAAACCATCATACTGAACAGCAGGTCCAGCAAGGACTTGATAATATAAATCATCGCCACCATATTGAACCTGAGGTAAAAAAAAAAAAAAAAAAAAAAAAAAAAAAAAAAAAAAAAACTGAATTCATTGGTAAGTATATTCATCACCCCTTTTAGCTCCCTCTTTCCTATATATGGTTTCCCTGTTGGACTGATCTGTATTGACTGATTGAACTGATTTGTTGTAAGCCTTGGTTTCGTTATAATTCTGAGGTATTAAAAATAAAATTCTATCCTCCATATGTGTATTACTAGTTCCATTAGATCCTCTTTATTTTCCAATGTTGTCTGTTGGAGTGATATGTACTAAGATCTATATTGAATGATATGTGCTCATTGGACATTAAGTTATGTCCATCCTTGGGTGTACAAAAAAAATACTCAATACTCAGTATGTTTTTTACTTCTTCTTTTTTAATCTTTTATTTTTTTAAATATTTTATATTGGACTTATTATATGGTGAATAGATTTGTAACTCAGTTTAGCAATCACTTACTGTTTAGGCTCTCTTTCCACGTTATGGTTAAAGTGCCATGTTTTTTAAGCTTAACTCTTATTTTTTTTATTTAGGGGTCAGCGTTAGTAGTAGTTAGTACAACCCACAGGTTTTCAGATCGAATCCCGGTCCCACCCGGTATTTTTTCAAGCATAAAATAATGCAAAATTCACTTAAAACCTCCCCCGGGTATTTGTGAGTCCGTTAGCCAATGGGTGGCACTTACAAAAAAATAGGCGTGGGAATGACGAACCCACCCTACGAAAAAACCACGTCAAGAAACGTGCGATGTATTAGGAAATACGCGACCTTCATGGTATGTTGCCCATTTAATAATAATAACTCTTTATTTATTATAATTATATAACTGAGTCTTTTATCTTTTATTTTTTGTTGTTTTATTGGTTTTTAAAAATAAGAATAGTCAATTGGAAAATAGTAGTGCAATGACAGAATATTATAAAGTATAACCTTTTCTATATTTTTTCTTGAATATCAAAATATGTTCAGCTGTTACCTATTGTTAGGAGAAATGAAAAATACTGTGAGGTGATCCGGTACAGAGAGGGTTGGATCACCTTAGCTTCACTTACCTAAGAACCTTTAGAAACCGGCACGAATTGATTAGAAGTTTTTTTAAAATTGCATCCGTCGTTATTATCGGTGTTTAGAATTAGGAAGTAGTTTTCACGAGTAAAGTCGACATGTAAGTTTTATGAATGGTCCAGAGGTTCACCCAAACCCCTCCTTATTTGAAATACTTTTATCATTTTGATGTATCTGAATATAATGGCAAAATAACTTTCAAATTTATGATAACTCAAAACATTTTCCATATACTAAAAAATTATATTTTTCTTATGTCGGAATGGTACTCATGTTAAAAACAAAACAAAAATATGTACTACACTCATCCGATTTTACTGAAATATATGAAAATAGACTTTTTTTAGCTAGAAAGCAGTTATTTAATAAATTATTTTTTAAAATAATTTATTAGGTTTGATAAATTCCGTAGCTTGAGGTATTTTAGAGGAAATCATGTTGAAAATTCGACGTTCAAGGCCTGTTATACGAGAATATAGCCTATCTGATATAGCATTCGATTACAAATCGATATAATTAGTTTAATCAAAATTGTAACAGCCATTTTCGAGAAAATGTTAATTAAGTGTAAAGTAGATTATGAAAAGTAGCACTTGAAAGAGACTAAGTTATTTATATAGTCTTAGGTTCAAAAATATATTGATCAGAGACTGTGTGGCCGCGTTTACTTACTCCTTATACTATAATTTATTAATTTATTTTTGTTTATTTCAGAGAAGTACATCCAATATGTTCTCACCAGATGACAACATGTATCGGTTGATGCCGACGATTTATAAGCTAGAACAATCCAATATGAATTAATTTCAATCGGCAAAACTAATAATTTAATTAATCTAACACTAAAATGAAAATAAAGTAAAAAAATATAATAATAAAAATAATTGAAGGAATTATGAGGTGAATAATAATGATACAAATTTACAATTTGTAAATTAATAATAACGAACTAATGAATTTGTAATAAGTATAGAGTGTACTTGATTAAAAATAAGAATGTAAAATATAAAAAATATAATATTAAACTGTATGTATTCAGTTATACAACATAATGAGTGCTAATTTTAGAGAAATAGCTCGAATGCAAAATTTTTCACAATATATACTTATCCTTTCTATATATTCAATACTTAAGTAAGTCAAAGTAATTAGGAAGTCTGGGTAAGAGAGGTTTTACTTCGTGCCGAAGTTTCGGTTTAGTTTGGAGGCATTCTTCAAGACAACAGTGGTAGTTCGAATCCTGATTGTTAAATAATTGACATTTGACAGTTAACTTACAATGTATTTTTTCTTTTTTAGTCGTACCCTCAATATTATCTCTTAAATTACACATAATTGCATAATTAGTGAACCATAGTCTCAGTTAATTAATTCTTTAATCAGTCTAATGTTTACTTCAACTATCATTATTTTGAACAAATGTTTTCTGATATAGACCTTGCGCAAAAGAAACGCAAAAAGGTAGAGTATTCAGTGTCAACTCAAAAAACTGATAGTAATATTATAAGCTTGTGTTTATACAAGCTCATTTGTGCTTATAAAGAGATAAGAGTATCATTCAATATACAAAACCATGCTAATACATTTTTTACATTATTACAGTTTAGAAAACTAAAGAGAGTTCGGAAACAATGAATCCTTAAGAACTGTGAGGGAGCGGCAGAGGAGATATGTAAATTAAACTGTGGCAAAGCCTATTAGTTAGATACACTTTATGTAACCTAGCTCTGATAGTGAGTTCTCTTGACCCAGTTACCTTTTCAATAGGATAATCTCTGCAGTCCTATTTCTGTCTTTATGTAAGCAAACTGCAAAAGTTCAGCATTTGTGTGTGTTGACGGAATTTGATGAAACACCCTATTAATGTGAATATAGAGATATATCCTCATAACATATCGTCTATGCTAAGCCAAAGTGGTGTATCTGCGAATTTTGCCATCTTGGGATATTCTGCATATAAATATCCATATTTTTATAATATCCAATAACAAATCGGCCTAGTTGGCCTTACATGGTTAATATTACAGCTAGAAATTTTTTTAGTTTAATAATTAATTATGACGGGGAATGATATAGTCTCGTGCAAAGGACCTATAACTATTTACAAAGCTATAAATATTGACTAATTGTGAATAATAACGATGAATTATTAAAAAATATATATATAAATAAAATAGAATAAATAGATATGAATTATAATTCTAAAGAAGAGATAGTAAAAAGAATAGTTAATAACAAAACCATTGATATTTATTATAAAGTAAAAAATAAATAACTGGCTTCTTATAGAAAAAAAGGTAATTGATGAAAAAGTAGAAGAGAAAAAATAAATAAAATAGTAGTTGGAACAATAATAT
Organism: Halyomorpha halys; assembly: GCF_000696795.3. Taxonomy (NCBI): domain Eukaryota; kingdom Metazoa; phylum Arthropoda; class Insecta; order Hemiptera; family Pentatomidae; genus Halyomorpha; species Halyomorpha halys. The sequence continues at coordinate 752,166 of NW_027112804.1, forward strand.
AAATAGATAAATATAGATTGTATAACAGGATGTCCAGGATGCAGCTGCCTAGTCTTCGAGATGAGGTTGGATTTCCCAAGTTGTAAGTCACTGCTTCTGCTCCTGTAACTAGGAATGATATTTCATGAATTTGATGAAGTCGTCTATCGATTCCATTTACTGTTCCCGATGTATTTTTTTTCATTTTCGTAAAGAATGCTGTTCCCCAGACTTCACAGTCGCACATCTGTAATGGCCTGAGTATTGTTTTATAAATAAGAATAGTTGTTTCTGGTTTTAATTTAGATTTTCTATTAACGGTAGGATATAGCTAGCATTGCTTAGGTTTGGTTTAGTTTAATGTTGATATGTTTATTCCAAGTAAGGCGCCGATTGAGGTGAATTCCTAGGTCTTCCTAAATCTTACTGTTTCATTGGCAGGATTCCATTGCACTTGTTACCTTTTAGGAATAGTTGCATTTAAATATAGTTTTCTATTCTCTTCGTTGTGCCCAAAAGATATTAGTAAATATGTCAAACCGTAAATCCAAAATGAAAAATTATCAATTAACGTAAAAATTGATATATAGGAAGATGGTCAGGGTTGCGGTCACAAGTGAAACAAAAATAGTTCACAAATATTTTATTTTCCAATTAGTAACTATTTTTGTTTCACTTGTGACCGCAACCCTGACCATCTTCCTATATATCAATTTTTACGGTCAACTATATATACATATATAACGTAAAAATTGATTTAATGTTCTTTTAAAGGTACTTCTTTTTAAGGAACACTTCTATATTAAGCGTGCTCTTTATTGGGTTAGGAAAAACTGTGGAAGTTGACGTCTACAACTCCATTCCAGTACCAACGTTGGTCAACAGACAATACTTGCTTATCAAGTTCACAACTCATGACCTTTTTTGGTTACTTTTTTGTTGTAAAAATCGATTAATTTCATATCAGATATGTAATGCTATTTATTGATATCAAGCCAATCCCTCTACAACACTAGCAATATTTTATAGTTCATGGATATATTATTAGTCACTTTCTATTTTAGATTATAAGTTGCGCGTACTAAAGTTTTTACATTTAATTTGTGACACAAAGGTATCTAAGACATGGCTATAGTTTGCCCTGTGCCAATCACTTCAATATCTCTTCCTTGTTTGTATTCTGTTCACCTTGACAAGATCATCTAGTGCCCTAGGATAAAACAGTGGGTGATATCTAGATATAGTTAACTAGGCTCATTGTGCAGTGTTCCTGGCAAGGTTGTCAATCAGTCTATACACAAAATTATACTATATTAAATTCTAAGTCGGTTAAAAATTAAGTTACTATAGGAGAATATTTTCATTTAACAATAAAGCGTATACTTTATTGGTATTGACTGTGTAGTTTGTGCAATAATTGAAGACTCGTTATCAATAACAAACTAGATGCCAACATAAATAAAAGCATTTAGATTTTTAGTTCAAAATGAAGATTGATTTTACTTTTTGACAATTTTTTTTTTTACTTACTCCGTTATTGATATCCAATTATCAATGTTTATTCTAAATTTCTTTATAATATGTTTGATAATATAAAAATACTTTGATCTAATTTTTAGAACAGTAGGGGTTCAAAGACCTGCATTGTCTGTATCCTCGATAATTAACAGTGAGTGCTCTGGGTCTGCTAAGAATAGAGCTACCGTTACCTCGTGTCTGTCTTAGTCCCTACACTTGTCTGTCTGGCCCTCCTGTTCCTCCAGACAGTAGGGCTGCGGTCATTGTTCCAAAATAAATACTTTACTTCCTTAGATAAACATTTAAAAAATTCGATAAAATATTTTATTTTCAATTGTATTTAACTGGATTTCTGGATATATACTATATCCATACTATATCTATATATACTATATACTGGATATATGGATATATTTCCAAATCGTATATTAGAAATTTCTTGGTCTCACGCAAACGTTGACTATCTAACTAAGATCCACAAATATGAACCTTTGGTAGTTTCTTTGGAGCAAAAAAGCTTAGAGCTTGAGAGAAAGTATGGTCAACACTGTGTTCCTTCCTACGTTCCGGTTAATTCATTGACCCATAATAAAACAGCATTCGAATCATCATCACCGATCTTCATCCCAGAAATAGCTGGTAATAATATTATTTGTATAAGTCTAGTAATATCTCTTAAGATGAAATTAAAGATTTTTCGATACAGCTTAAAGCATTATATCAGTCTATCTGCAAATACAATCTGGTTTGCATGTTTCTTCTCATGTTAGAATAAAAAACAGACTGCTACTGGATAAAATATAACAAAAGCAACTGGAAGTAAACTGAAAAGCATTAGTTTAAGATAAAGCAGACAGGTTAAGGCAGTGGTTCTCAACGTTGTTTTGGCAGTGCAACACTTTTGGCAGAATTTGGAAACATAGTCGAACCCTTTTGGTGGAAGTATAGAAAATGTTGAAATCCCTAGATTACAATTTTGATACAAATAAAGTATTTCATCTTTTCAGCAAAAGGTAAGAAATACTAGGACACCCACCTTTACAAAATTTGGAGAAAATCAAAACTGTATTTGACGTGGAGTGACTCATTCCTAAATTATTTCTTGGAACCCTTGGAAGAGGCCGGGGGAACCCCAGTGTACCGCGGTTGGGTACCAGTACTTTGTCCTTAAATTCAACCAATAACTAAAATATATATTTATTAGGAATATTTAGATTCAGTTACAATATCCTGTCATTGGCTATAATCGGTAGTAAATACATTGTTTTTCTTTTTCTTTTTGCGTGTTTAACAAGATTACCGATCCATCTATTTCTTCCTATCTTCACAATTTGCACTACATTATGTTCGTTCTACTTACAGGTTGTAAAGCTTCTCGATTGTTCGTCTCCTCCATTTTCAATTCTCATTCAAAGCACCTTAAATACGACGAAGTTCCTTCAAAAAATAAAACAATCTTCGACTTAGGTATTTCTCTATATTTCAGATCTACAAGAGATTATTGAAGGGATGAACATCTTGAAAATATTGGTCTTAATAATCTTACGAGATTACTTCCTAAGCTTTATATCAATCCAAAATGTTATAGTTGGCCTTCATTAATCTTATTGTCATTTCTAACCTATATTACATATGATTAAATATAAATATATATAAACCTAGATCTTATTCATAAAAAATAAACATTATTATATAATCTGTTAGTAGTAAAATTTTTACAATATCTCAAATTGTGAATTCAATGGTCGTACACCTTATTACTTGCTATTTCTCACGCAAGTAATACGCATATTAAATTAGCAATAATTATTTTTTTAACTAAACTATATTCCAGGATTAACCGATCAAATTGAAAAGAAATTTATTGAATACGACCATCTTAATCTGAAGTTAGGCTTATACAGTAATAATAAATTAGGGAGTTTTCTTAATAATATGGACGATAAAATTGACAATAAAGATAGACTAAATGTTATTTACAAAATTAATTGCCAGAATTGTGAAGGTGTGTACATTGGGGAAACCTCAACAAAATTAAAAACATGAGTTGAACAACATAGGAACAATTGTAAAAACGTAAAAAACATCAACACAACTGCACTGGCACAACACGCTATAAAATACAAATATCAATTTAATTTTAATAATCCAGTAATATTAGATACAGTAAATCATAGAAGAAATAGAAAAATAATAGAAGCAGTATACATCACTAAGAACATAGACAAAGCAATTAATTTTAAAACAGACACCAAGACTTTATGCACCCATTATATAGATATTGTAAATAAATTAACAAAGTTTGTACAATAGTTATTGAGTTTAGAATTATTTAATAGTTTAATAAATTGTTAATATACAAAAAATTTATTTTTAATAAAATATGTTTTTGAATGTTCTTAAATTGTTCATCTTTTGAGTAATAGAGGTAGGAGAATATTGATCTGGTTTTGTCTATTTGTTATCATACTTAAAGATAACCTTTCAGGTAAGGGAATTATTTCTCCTTATTTACAAAATGTAATAGTTTAATTATTTAAGAAATTTTTGCTAAGTGACAATAATATGTTGATATTAGCTAGACTAGACTACTAAGGAGTATGGTATGTATTAGATATAGATGTTAATCAGATAATTAGTTTATAAAAAATTTAATCAATAATGTGATTTATTGTAAATGTTGTAAGCATGTGTAGTTATTTGAGAATTGGTTCTAGCAACCTGAAGATGGGGTGAAAACCCCGAAACATTGTTTTCATTGTAATGTAATAAAATATTATTAAAACAAGGAAGAGTTGTTATTCATTAAACATTTCTAATTAGTTAAAAAAAAAACTCTTCCAGTAGAAGATATTACTTTAATTTTCTTTTCTGTTATGATGAATCAAATTTCTAATTTGATGATTATTTCTATAGCAAATATCATCATTATTTTCAAGGCCAATAAGTCAGGATTTTTTCTTTGTTACATTGTTCTACACGTGGTGGTTTCCTCTGTAATTTTCCAAAATCTAGCATATTAAATGCTAAAATAAAATAAATAAATATTAAATTTATTTCATAATAATTTATTATTAGTTTTTCAACGGAGTTAAAAATAAAAATTAATATTAACAATATTCTTGAATTTATTTAAATAAATTATCATAATGTAATGGCTGGTATGAATTAACCGTGTTGAAAAAATACAAGTTATATTTTTTAAATATCACGTGTAATAAAAATACAATTATAAAATCTGTTGGGGAAATTCTCAGGTTAATTATTCATTCAACAAATTAATATTTGCTAATTTTTATTTTCCTTGTTACTCTTTTCATTAAAAGAAAAATAAATCAAATCCTTACTCACAAACCCTTCACTTTGTAAAAATAGCACACGAATACACTAATCTGAAGTAGTTGATATTAAGTGGGATTTCCTGGAGAGTGGACAGATAGGCTGGGGGTTTTCCATTTTTCAAGGCTTTCAATAATGGTGACATTAATGTCTACAAATGTTGAAATATTTGTATACTTATTTTAATTTAAAAATAAGTAATAAATTTATAATGTGATAAATAAATTTAAAAATATTTTATATTGCTAAGTAATTGTGGTTATTAGACCTATCCAGAAATTAATTTTAAAAATCTATCAACAAATCACAGATTATTTACTATGAGCATCTTACTCACGTTGGATCACCTATTTCAATGAAATGGTTTTTGGTGATACTAGGCCGAGAAATATTAGACACGTGACCGAATGTTCTTAGTAATGTGCTCAAGGAGTCGCAGATTTTAAAATATTTTAAATAATTTTAGACTTTTTTTATATTATCGTATGCCGTCTTTGCTCTGCATGTATTTAATGGTTGTTATGTATTAAACGGATCGATTTTTTTTGTTAAATAAGAACAAATGGTTGTTTATTATATTAAATTAGTGTACAAAAACCAAAAGTCACATCAAGTGAAGTAGACCAAAATAATTTTGCTTAGCAAAAATCAAGTCAGATTCGTTTTTAAAGTCTCTTGAAACCCTTAAATATACATTTTCGTATAAATCAAAAATTAAAAATTTGTGCTTGGTTTGTCGATCTAAATTATTTTAATACTGTGTTGTTCTGGACATGGTCAGATTCTCCACTCAAGTTGAGTGTTTGCGGCTTTAGGGTACTTGCTCAGCCTCCACTGGCTCATTACCAGTGATGCGGCGAGAGGGATGCGCTGGGATCTCTTGAGCTCTGCTCTACCCCTCACGCGTGGGGGATAGGGTGGGCTCAGGGATCCTCGATTTTGTAAATATTGTATATATTATTTTATCATTATGTTATTTTATTTATTTATTTTTCATACAGATAGTTTGATTATGTTCATCTTGTTTATTCTTTTGTTTGTATATATTTTATGAGAGTTTTTTTTATTTATTTTTTATTTTAGTATGTATGAGATCATTCATCACTATTACCTATTGACCTCAACTGTGTGGCAGATTGTAATATCTATCAATAAATAAATCTATCAATTTAAAAAAAAAAATACTGTGCTGTTGCTACTGAATTGTGAAGTAATAATAACAAAAAATATATAGTCAATTGTTTATACTACTAATATATTTCTGAAGCAATGCAGTAATTAACATACCCGTGTGAACTTATTGTGAATATTATCTTGTGAACTTTACGATTATTTACTATTTCTCGTTTTTTTTTTTTTTTTTATGCTAAATACTTTGTGTACTAAATATCATTATGCCTTAGATACCCAGACACTCACCATGTATGTAAGTACAGATTCAAAAGGACATAAAGAGTCCTTGCACCCATAGATGTAAGATTATGGTTCCTAGAGGCAGGACTATTGCAGAATAACCTTCTGGAACCTATTTACGGTTCTTGGTCCTTAACATTCAGTACCGCTTCCTTTCTTGTATTCTGTATACGCTTGGTATAGTTTAAATGTCGCTCCGTTCTTATTGTAAGCCAAGGTATGTCCAAAATTGATTCGCCAAAGATATTAACTAGATTTTTTTTTTTAAATACTGGCTTCTTTTAATAGGGATATTCATTATGTTGTGTTAAATTTAAAATGTTTTACCATGTTAAATGTTTTAAGTATAGGATTGTGAGCAGCCCTATTTACAGTCCTGTTAAATGGTAAATCCATAAGAGATCCTAGCGCATTTTTCGAGCAAATTTGTTTACAACCTCTCCTTCCAAACCTTCACGTTATTGTTTACTTCTAAGTTTTGATTAAAATAATTTATTACGAAATCCCTAAATTGAAGGAAAAGCAGAAGTTGTGTGAAAGATTGGTTACTGAACCTTGTTGATCTTCTAACTACAACTATCATTACATTGTTATCATTGTCATCCATTGCTTTATTATTTATAAAAACTTCCAAAACAATATTAACACAAACTACAAGCTAGTAACCTAACACTACAACATACAAAACGGTGAAAAGTTCAGCTGGTCTGTTGCATGACGTTATTCTCCGTTTAACAGACTTAGTAGCTGAATCTCAACCATGTTATATCGTTTTAACATGATAAAATAAGGAAATATTTCACCATTTAACACGCTATAACATATTAAACTAAGGATCATGAATACCCCTAATATTAGTATGGATTTTTCGCTTCATGAAGCATAAAATATGAATTATTGATATCATCATGGTTATATATTAGTTATTTTATCACAGTATCACTTATTATGTCACAGCTGAAATTATCCTTAATGACTTCGATGATGATTTACCATCCCCTAGTTTCTAAATTTGCTTCCCTAACAATTCCTAATGATTTTCTGAGATGTCTAAAATGAAAGTAGCCTCGGAATACTCTGTCAAATATCTGCCGATGATGTCCCACTCAGAGACAACGAATGACGTCGTAATGGGAGGTGTAACAATAATTTGAAAGCCCTAAGCATTGGGAGGTTTTTTTATTTTTGTACCAGGTCATTCAAAAAGTCCTGTCGTTTTTTTGGGGGAAATTATAAA
>NW_027112804.1:760806-769671 GCF_000696795.3 Halyomorpha halys
AAATAAACAACGAACAAACGAAAAACGACAGGACTTTTTGAATGCCCTGGCCTGATATTGTGGAGTTTATTGTTAAAGCTTTTGTCAAGTATTTTGTAGCTAATGAATATTTATTTTGATGGAGAATGTTTCTGCATAAGTATTCATATAATACTTTAGTCATCTTGTAGCTCTTTAGATTGCTGGTATGATTTTGGCGTTTATAGTTTGACTAACACAGTTTCCTAGAAGAATCATAGTACTTCGATGTAACAAAAACTTTATATTAATAAAATATACGTATATATACAACAAAAGCGACGAGTTCATCTTCCGGTCACTACAGGAGAAGAGGTACTCCGATGAACAGATAACACTTCCGGTCTGCCATTGCATCCTGCATAAGCAAGCGAGTTACGGCAATAAAGAAGAAGTAAGGACCAAGAGGAACACGGATCACAGGAAGGATCACTTGTTGTTCCTTATTAGCATTCAATGTACCATCGACGGAGGCACGATTCATCCAGCTCCTTCTTCACGGAGTAGCCTCCTTTCGGATCAACAGCCGACGTGATAGGCTTATTTTACGGGAACAAAAGCCCTCGGCGTGATGTCGTATAATAAAGGGTAGAAGATGAGGGGCACACCCCGACCAAAATATATTTGGGAGGACTCTTTGGCGTCCACATTAATTAGTCGCGTTAGTGGCAGTTGCTAGCCGAGCTAATTGTCTGACTAACCGTTCAATTATCGTTATGACAGCTCCAGCACAAAAAGTAGACGAGAGGATTATAGAACGGACATAATTGATCGCTATGTGCCTTTAAACGAAGGGATAAAGTCGTCAATTGTCTTAACTCCAGAGTATGTATATCTTGTATGCATCGATTTCGTGTTAATCCGGTATGTAATTTAAATGAGATACTAGAAAATATAATGGTAAAAAGAATAAAGTAGTTTACAGGAATGATAGCTTAATTGTTATGGTTAAATTAATAAATATTAAATATGATAAAATATTACAATAAGTCAAAGACGAGAAGAGAAGACCCCTAATAAATGTAGAAGAAATTCTTCGTTGCAAACGTGAAGTGGGCTATTGCTGCGATGTTGAAGACACCACCGTAGCCTTCAACAGTGGTCAAAAATTGGTGAGTCGTTAGCACTGACTCGATGATGTAGTAAATATTCGAATTTTATTCAAACTAAAATATCACATCATACGCAGACGATGTTTGGTAGATGAGTGTATTAATTAAAATTTATAGTAATCACTCTAAAAACTGTTGAAATTCATTAAAATCAAAATGGCCACACTGACACTGCATAAATGCACACGAGGTCTGGTGGCGAACTATAATTATAGTTGTGTATATTATAGTAATTATGTGTTAATTATTGTTCACAATTAACACAATCAAGAATCAAAATCCATTGAAGTCAAAATGGCCTCATTAACACACAAAGGACGCAGATAAGGTCTAGCAATGAACTGTTATAACAACTAATTAATGTTTAAAAAAAAACGTTGTATATAGGAAACTAGCCCTTCTTGACCGCAATTCAAAGGTATAAAATGTGTTATCTAAAATAATCAAAAGTTCTAAAGAAAATAAACAAATAAATATAATTAAATTAAACACTAATATTATTTACAAATATGTACAAATTCATTATAAAACTTAGTGTTATCATTTTCCCCACAATTGATAATTTATTATATGAATAATGTTAGATGAATGGAAAACCATTACACATTCGAATAGTTGGTGGACTATTGTTAGATACTCCCGTTCTATGTTGAGCACTTCATTGGCAAATATTCCTCAACTTCCAACAATTCATCAGTATTGGTTGTAAGTTGTTTGACCGAAACCAGACTGACTGGTGGAAGTAATCCAATGCTTAATTTTTTTTTTAATTATCTTTGTCATACATGAATATTCTAATCCTCAATAATTCTGAATGACCCTACGATTGTAAAACCAGTTTTTCAGTTAGTCATTATTAACGATCACTGCGTTATCTGCTCTGTTAACGTTCACTTTTATCTCTGGCCATTGTATTGAGTTGAAACATATACTTTCGCCAGTTAGCAAAATACGTTTTGGACGATATCTCCTGTTTGCCAACATCGGTATCTGTCAGGCCGGAGCACTGACTGCATTCAGATAAGGTCCAGCCCGCGCCAGAGAACAGGGTGGTCTTTGGTTCGAAGCCGACGAGACTGTCTGGTATTGATAAGAAGTATAAAGTAACCTGATGAAGTGGTCAAAGCTATTCGCTCTTCCGATCAAGATGGGATACAGAACCTCCGGAGAGCTCCACTATAATGAGATCCTCAAGTACTTCAAGAGGTATGCTCCAATTTTCTTTTCCTTTTTCTTACAAGTTTTAATATTTTGTCCGCATTGCCCACAATAATACTTATACTACTTTGTAGTTATCAATATGGCATTTATATACCTTTATTATTATTTTTAATAGGTATAGAATAGGAGCATGTTTGTTTCATTTTCTCATTATTATTATTATTTATTTATTTAGTTTCTGCACTTTTTTTACACTGCATTAGTTTCATTTTCGCTGATGATTTTTTTTTTTAATTAATTGATCTAAAAGGTTTGAATTTTTTCTAAGTTTAAGTTTTTAAGAGTGAGCTTTTTATGAATTGAAAATTTGTTACGATTTTTAATTATGTAAAGAATCGAATAAAACCATTGTTTACTAAGTTTAAAGAAAATTTTCAATTGACTTTAATCTTACTGACAATGAAAGACATAGTTGGATTTAATTAATAAATAAAATAGAATTTTGCGAAAACCTTTATTCGAAAAATTCTACATTTTTGTTTTAAGTTAGAAACACGATCAGGAATATACCAAACCCTCAAGAATGGGGGGAAAATTGTAGTTTTTCTTCCAAAAACAATTTTGCAAACCAGGTGAAGTACAAATTTTATCCTGAAAATTGCTGGAATCCCTGTTTTACTTAGCACATATAATTTATTTATTATTTTCTTCCGTTCTTCTATAATTAAATATATTTTTTAAATTAATTTAACAGTCTAAAAGTGTGGCCTCATTATTTTTATAAATTTTTAATTTTAAGAGCTCTTTAAGCCTTTTTTTTATTTAATATGTTTATTGAAATTTACAATTGTACACTATACATTCAGTAAATTTGATCTCAGTTATAATGAAGTGATACAGGCGTGTAGAGAACTACCTATTGATAGTACTCTAATGACGTTTTTCCACTAGCAGGTCTCGTGGCCATGTTCTTTTTAGGCGCCTCGGAGGATTGTCAGGAATGGACGAGGGTGCAAGGTTAGAAACTAGTGGGTTTGGGTGGTTAAGAAGTTTATAATGGAAGAAAAGATATCTGGTAGATTGGTTACATAGCTCTTTAAGCCTAAAGTGTTCTTTAGAGAAAAGTTTTTTCGTTGAGAGACAATTTTTCAATAAAGCTTAAATGAATCGTGTTGTTTTTCTCCATTTTTTTTAGACCACCAGACTCATTAAGACTACAGCATAATCTGTCTAGGGTTACCTTTTCTATATGGGTGGGGTACCTCAAGTGAGTAACGCTCTATCATACTGTCCACCGGCCCCGGATTCGAACCCGGCTGAGCAGAACATCTACTATTACTTTAGTCATAAGTAAACTTTATGAATTCGGAAGGGAGGAAAATTCGGTGGTTAATCGAGATCAAGGACAAATCACCTCCTTGCACAACCCTTGTTCAAGAAACGTTAGTTACAAGTTACATTGACCCTTCATACGTTGGAGCAGTTTTTTTATTTTTTAAATATTTTCTGAATACGGTCAGTGTGAACCAAATCTAACATACAGGAATTACCTGCCAAACACAGAAACTACTGTCAGTGATCCAAATGCTGACTACAGTGGACTATGGACTTGACATAAAATCTATTCCACTAGGTCCTTGAGCAGAATATTCAAAATTATTCATTGCACTTGGCTATCTAGTTCGGCGTCACTTATCATTCTGGTCATACCTCGAGCTTCGTTAGTGTTGAAGAAATCCTTCTTACATGTTAATTTATTCTGTACTATAATAGGTTGCGGGCTGGGTATCTTTAACCCCTGCCTCTTCTTTATAGCCAACTACTGGCTGAGGCGACCCGTATGTGCCTAATAGCGCAATGGCTTGAAACATTCATAAGCACGCTCCATTTCGTTCTGAATAACATTTACATAAATCTTAAAAAGAAGTTGTATTGAGCATGAAAGTTTTGTTTAAAGTAAGTCGGCGTTTCTCTTACGCAATCTTCTCTGCACCACTGGCTGTTTTGTAGAGTTCAGCGCTGAAATCCATGTCGTATTAGATGCAAAATACGTTATTCTTTACTAGGATTCGTGAAGATAAATGGATCAGTTTAATTATTTCGCGAATTTTATAATGAAATTCAATGATCGCTACAATTGGCATAATACATTTGTTTCAGACCATATTCCAGTAAGAAAATCATTTTAATCACTCAATTCAATCTCTATCCCGTTTAGTTCAAATCCTAAACGTCTACAGACGGCTTCCACTGGCCTTTAATTATGAAGTGCCGGGATCTTCCGGAGTCCTCCTTTTTCTTCTGAAGAGGGGGAACAAGCTGGGTTCTGCGTTCTCCAGACTGAATGTATACAGGAATGTATTTTTTTAAAATATTGTATAACTTAAAGTTTTTTTTTCTATTTATCATGTTCCAAGCTAAGGTCAAAATCACTGATGCTCCTTAATAATGATTCTTATTATATTGTTTATAAGAAAAAAAATCTATTCAGCTTCGCTACATATTCTGTACGTCTTACCTCGGTATTCCACTCATTGGCTGTTTTTATGTTGTAAAAAAATTGAATATATTTAATATCACTTTTATATCGCATCCACTCCTTAACAGCAGAAGTATGAATGGCTGATTCCGTTGGACAGCAGTGGGAATGGTCTAGATGCGGCTTACCCAGGGTATGAATGACAGCTAAGTTGCCCACAAAAATTCGAGGTAATTCCTTAAGGAGACAATGAATGGCGTGATATCTAGCAGGGCAATGTTTTGCTTCTCGTTCCAAGAAGCACAGCTGTTCTCAGTCGGGATTGCAGAGGATAGCTAGCTCATCGATAATTCATTTCATTCACTATTTCAACTGTTATTTTGTTTATGCATTGTAAAATACTAAGGTGATAGAACATAATCACACTAACACAAGATAGCAGAGGATAGCTAGCTCATCGATAATCCATTTCATTCACAATTTCAACTGTTATTTTGTTTATGCATTGTAAAATACTCAGGTGATAGAACATAATCACACTAGCACAAGATAGTGTATTCAAAAGAGCACAATGTATTTTTTACAGACACGGGCTCTGAAGCCTTCATTTTTTTTTTTTTTTTCATACCCTCCTGTATAATGATGTTAGTGAATGTTTGGTACATACATATAGGAGGTATGCTATATGTATAGCTGGGTGTTAAGGATACCTTGGATTGCCTTTTGGCATTATAAGGTTAGGTGAGGGGTCCAATGAAGGTTGTAACTTGGTTGGTTTACGCTAGTGGATTATTGGAATAGGGAGGGTAAAAAGGAGAGAAGTTTAGCACTCTCCTGAAGCCTTCATGTAAATCGAACTTATAGTCGCAATTAAATGATTTTTTATTTTTCAAGGATGTAGTATATTTTGTTTGATTTGCAAACTTGTAAATTACAATTAAAAAGCTAATTATTTCTTAAAGCCTAGTGTGAACCGGACATAGTAATTTAATATTTGAACGTTACAGGAGTAACTTCCATCTTTAGCAGATCATAGTGCTAATCTTTTCGTATAGTTGGTATTTGAATTTGATTTAATTCAACTCTTGTGATAGGAATTTTCCATCTTTGAGAGAATTATTATATAATTTTAAACATCTATATACGTTTTGTGATTTTTTAAAAATTGATTTAATTGTCATCACACTACTGGTCGAATTTTATTTTAATAATCCCTATGAATGATGCTTAATTGCAAATACTTAAGAGGCTCTGACACTGATAAGTATTCAGCACAAAAACGACATCCTCAATATGTTTGCCTCTGTGAGGAGAAATAATTCGCTAAAAAGGGTTATTAAAAATTGTTTGGACCGTTTAAAAGTTTTCTGAAATAATCGAAAATGTCTGCAGACCCGCTAAAAGTTTGTTAAAGAGAGCGCAGTGTGATTAAAAATTCTGCGGTCAAAAGCTGAATTTTTTCCAGATTCTAGGCTGAGTTCGCGAAGACCTAGGGTTGGTCGATTCTTCAACCAATTCCTGACCCACACACACTCTTGTCTTATTATTACTAAATCAGTACATCAAACCTGCCCACAATGCTTCTATCATGCACATAATCCCTGGCCGTGCCCTGGTTGAGGAATGATTGAGTACAACGCGAGGCGGCATCCATCATGACAAGCCTAATTGACTCTAAAATTTTCTGCAATATTTGTGTACAGTGTAAGGGGTCTAGGAACATTAGATATTTTACCCTTAAAGTTTACTCAATATTTTGAACGATATTTTTTATGAATGGAATATGGTCCGGGTGCGGTAAAAAAAAACTCAAATAGTAGAATTATACTATTTTATTGAGCCAACGTTTGGCCCCACGTTGCAGGGCTTCGTCAGGGCTGTTTTGACGGCAGTCAAAAATAAAGTAAATAATAAAATAAATATCACTTTATTTTTTACTGCCGTCAAAACAGCCCTGACGAAGCCCTGCAACGTGGGCGAAACGTTGGCTCAATAAAATAGTATAATTCTACTATTTGAGTTTTTTTTTTTTACCGCACCCGGGCCATATTTCATTCATCTATTCTCTTGGTCAATCAAAAATCTTCCGATATTCTTTATGGTTTTTATTGTCCTGTTATATTTATTTTTTTATTTATTTATAAACTGAACCACATTTCACGATAAACAACAAATCTTTAACTGTTTTAAATTCTTTTAAACTTAGCTTACCTAACGAGTGCTGAAAGATTCCAAGCTAAACTTTCAGAAAAAAGAGTAATACCTTGGTTTTCCTCTTTGATCTTAACTGTTATTTACTTAATGTATATTTTTTACCATATGTATAGATTTTTAATCTGAGATGTTTTTTAATTTATGAAAGGCTTCATTGCTGAGATATGTTAATTTCCTTTCTGTTTACATTATCATTCAAGTCTTTTTTTCCTCCATGATTTCCTGGATATGATCATCGACATTCTGGCTTCACATATTAACATCACACATGCTTCTTTTCCATCACTATCCTTGGTATTAAAATTCACAAGTCACTTCTATTCGGCATAGCGCCACTGTTTTCCTCAATTGAATGTTGATGGATATTTGAAGTCGATCTCGAGGTAGTTCCTTTAGCAATGCAAATGTCTTTCCTATTCCATCCATTTGCACTTAACCTTCCTTCTTAATCGATCATGAATTTAATTGCTGTACGACCAGGAAAACTAGTTTGGTGGTTTCGTCTCACGCTCTACTGATTATCTCAAACGTAATTATAAAAAATGAATATTATAAGATCTCCGGTACTCGATCATTTCCGGGGAACCTGTCTTCGGTTGTCGGAAATAATTTTGGCTAAATGGCAGCAATATGACCAGGTAATAAAGTTGGGTCATCAAAGGTTTAATAAAGCAAATCTAATATTTATAATATTACGTATTGTTTTAATAAAATAGATACATATGATTGGTATCAAATCGATCGAAAAACATATTACAATTAAATAATGTTTCTCTATTTTGCTGTGAGACAATTTTATTTATTTTATTATTTATTATAGGCATTTTAGTGCCATAGGTTACATTTAAGAAAGATAATGAAATAATAAAAATAATCTATACCGCTATAACCCATGAAGAACCAGGGGCTTAGTACTTTGTAAAAAATTACTGTTTCTGGAAAAGCGGTTGAGCTACGAGGTGTCAGTTCAAGATTACGCTTAACCGCCATATTCAGAAAAGTACAAACATCAACTGAAGAATTAACAAGAAAGAACATTTACTGTTTATAAACATATTTAAATGAAAATTAGAAACATCAAAAGTAAAAAAAAAAAATTAACTAAATTTAAACTCATTTGAAAGTTCTATCTTATAGTATAGCAGATTAAATAATAGCAAAATGGTACTGGTAATGTTCAGAGATGAAGAAAAATTGCGTTAGTTAGATGAAAGGAGGGAATCAACCTACAAGAATTCGTTGAGAGGGTTCTGCTGTTTAGATTTATAAGGGGTATTCTTGATCTTTAGTTTAACATGTTAAAGCGTGTCTAATGGAAAAAATCATGTTTAATGGAGGAATATTTCCTTATTTTATCATGTTAAAACGATATAACTTATAACGTGGTTGAGAGTCTGTTACTAGGTCTGCTAAATGGAAAATGACGTCAGGCTACAGACCAGCTGAGCTTGTCACAGCTTTGTTGTCGTGTTAGGTTACTTGCTCGTAGTTTGTGTTTTGGATGTTTTTAAATCACATAAGCCAATGAATAACAGTAATAATAATGTAATGACAGTTGTCAATAAGCTCATCTTGATTCTCTTTTTCACAAGTTATATGATCAACATGACACTCAGTAGCCTAACTTTTACACAACTTTACTTTTCACTCATTTTAGGCATGTTGTAATAAATTACTTTAATTAAAACTTAAAAGTAAACGATAGCATGAAGTTTTGTAAGGAAAGGTTATAAAACAAGTTGATCAAAAAATCCGCTAGGAGCTCTTAAGCAATTAACATGGTAAAACATTTTACATTTAACACAACATCATGAGTACTCAATAGGGGTATTCATGATGTTGTGTTAAATGTTAAATGTTTTACCATGTTAAATGTTATAA
>NW_027112804.1:770291-776342 GCF_000696795.3 Halyomorpha halys
ACGCTTTAACATGTTAAACCAAAGATCATGAATACCCCTTATAAAGAGCCCTTGAGGAGCTTAGACCAATAATAATACATTATTTGATATTTCAAACTAAAATTAATCAAATGTAACTAATTGTAATATATTCCATACCTTGATTTTCTTACAATTATTTTCTTGTTTGTGATATTTTATAGATTCTAGAAATATAATCTATTTTTTAAATTTAAGAATTTCTGATGGATTAAAATTATTTATTTTTTCTAGGTATGTACATCAACTATCCTCTTTCCAAGTTTATTTTTTTTTCTTCATTCGTGAGTACATCTCTATGTTTTGTATTTTTACCTTATTTTTAAAGCCATAAATCATTTTATTTATGTTTTCCTTGGGATTTTACCATGCCTCCTTATAATCTACTACACTTATAACCACCGACCACCGATGTGGTCAGAGAGAGGTTAGGACTTCTGAATATAAAACAAGTTAAAATTAGTGTTTATTGCCTCCGTACTTTGAGAAAGTATGATAGTGGATGTTTGCAGTAGAGCCTCAGCAAACACGACAGTTATCTCAAGATAAAGGACACGTTCCAGCAAGAACAGTTACAGACATTTTGTCTGCTCTATTCCCTTCTTCCAAATGGTAGGACATTTCTAAGAATGTTCTGTCATATTAAATTATCATTTGGTAGTGTTATTAAAGCTTTTATTAGTTAAAAGGAAAGAGGAAAGGGTAGAAAAAAATCATGAAAAAGATAAAAAAAAAAAAGATGAAAGAACCAAAGAGAGGAAACGAAAGAGAAAAAAAAATCATATTCTAGTGTTATATATTACCACTGTCTATAATTATTATTGTTTACTCGTTAGGCCTATTTATCGTAATATCAAAAATATGGTCTGATTAGATTAAAATAAGTATGCGGTGTGACTAGCAACCCAATGAACTTGGGCAGCACAACTTTGTATTTTTAATAAGTTTTTAAAAATAATCATTATAGTTCTTTTTTTTTTAATGTCCTGCATGAATAAAAAGCTAGGCTAGAGAGGATGCAAATATTTAAAATAATTAAATAAGTAAAAAATTAGTATGGAAATTTGAAATCAATAAAAAAAAATTCGCATTCAATCATACTTGAATTATTTGGGGTGGTTTATGTTTCAATTTTTATTATTTTTTTTATTAAAATAACTTACAATTTATTAGAAACTGTAGGTATTACTTGTTGCCCAAGTTAAGGATAGCCTCTTTTTCCGCTTTGGTAATGCCTTTGAAGAGGGGGCTGAAGAAATTTGATTTTTGGAATGGGGTAGTCAGTATTTTGTTGCTGACGGTGCTCACCAGATTTGTCGATTCAAATAATTTAGTTGCTTGTACTCATTCGAGTCTGTGTTTGTGTGTGTCTGCCACCTTTTTGTCTGTCCTATCGGTGTCAAAGTCCTAAATAATGGGTTCATACAGTAATGAAGGCTGTCAAAAAATTCTATATTTCTCCTCGAAATAAATTCTGTCAGAGTAGGTAGTTCGAATGTCGTATGTATATGGTCCGTCTTTGCTCTTTGAAGTGAAGTAATATTACATGGTGATCATTAAAAACTTTTTTATATAATAGAGAGATAATTTATTAACAATACAACTTATTACAAATAATATAGTAGTTTATATGAAATTATTAATTAATTTCCAAAAACGAAAAAGGCAGGAAATCACATAATTGTCTTCGAATATTAAATCAATAAACAAATACATTTATTATGTTTGTGTCAATAAACTTAGATCTGCTATCAATAAAGATATTTAAGTAAAGATAAGAATGTTAAGTAATGGAAAAATCATGATGATTGTAATTATTTGTTGAAAATGGTTTAACCAAAACTCTGTTGCTCTACAGCTCTTGAAAGAGATGAGATTATCATCGTACGATATTAGAGATTTCTTTGTCATCATAATTTAGGTTAATAAAGTTTATTTCGAAATCTTTTTTAATTTCGGTTTTCAGACGAATTACTGCTCCATTTTTTAGATTGCTATATCAAGTCTACTTTTGCAAATCTTACCTCTTCGGGAAACAGCCCTTAAACGTTCCAATACCCTCCGTTCTTTGCAAGACATTCTCAACAACATAAAGGTTATTAATAATATTAATTATATATGACAGGAAATGATCGATTTATTTCCTAGAATATTAGTGACTTGATATTATTCGAACTTGTCCCGATCTGATTGAGTGTGAAAAGTATTGCTGATTGTTTCTGAGAGGTCTGTTAGGCTCTGCGTGAGATCTCTGCGAGGTGATACCAGACTGTTAGCGGTACCAAGGCAAGATGTCCTATCATAACGATTGAGGTGGATGACACAGTACGTTCCTCGAAGGAACGAAGGATATTCTGTCGGCGCCGGTGGTCTTACTGGCTCAATGCCAAGCGCCATTCGCCGGCCAATCTGTGAATTACAAAATCTACCTTTCATTGAAGTCTCTCGGCTAACACCACCTCGGTTATCCGTGGCTCCATGCCCATTGAAAATTAACTTATATTATGGGTTTGTTAGTGTATAAGTTGCTAATTTAAGATTTTATTATTATGAAAGTTTTACACTAAACGGAATAAAAAACATTCCAGAAATTCAACCAATAATTGCTATGTCATTACCAGCAAAATAAGCATTTTCATTATTTTATTCATTTTGTAAATTTTATTATTTCATAGTTTAAGAATAATTTCATTTATTTTTCGAACATCAAAATAATATTTTATAAATTCACGAAATAATTAAAAACTTTTTAATTTACAAAATGGTGTAAAATAAAATAGTTAATATAACATATAAACTCCTTTAAAAAAAAAATACAATTTATAAATTGATAGTATTTTTTTCTCATAATTTATTTATTGTTATTTACAACTGTATAAAATATATACAAGTAAATTTCCTGTTAGTGATATAATGACATTTACCCATTGATAGAACTCCAATAACATTTCTAGATGAGAAGATTTCGAGGCTATCCTCTTTTCAGACGCCTGAGAGGATTATTAGGTAATGAAGGAGAAGCCAGTTTGGAAACAAGTTGATTTGGGTGGTTGAGAAGTTTATCATGGAAGGATTGGTATCTGGTTCTGGCCAAATCAGCAACATATGATATATTGAGGTCCTGATGGATGACTTGATTTGTGACAAAGCAAGGAGAATTAAGGATTTTGGACTGTAAGGATTGAATTTGGGAGGAATTTGATGGTTTATTGGTGCCCCAAAACTCAACTCCGTATGTCCATATAGGCCTTATAATAGTCATGTAGATCAGTCTTACATAAGAGATTGGAAGTTTAGACCGTTAGTCTAGTAAATGTTGTATTTGTCGGAATCGACGAGCAGTTTCCTGTCTTTTCAGTCTTGTATGAGGATTCCATGTCAGTTGTTTGTCTAGATGTAGTCCTAAGTAACGAATCTGTCCGACAGAAATAAGTGGTGTATTATTAAACGATACTGTGGGACAAGAGGTCATGGGTTGACGACGAAGGGTAAATGTGATTTGTTGGCTTTATTGCAATTTATTTGAATCCTCCAGTTTTGGCACCATTCTTCAACGGTGGTGATTGGAGGTTTTGGGATACACCGGAAGGATCATTGTTCACTGGCAATAGACATGTGTCATCGGCATACGTGGTAAGGATAGTGTTAAGATAGGTTGGGATGTCAGCTGTAAAAACTGTATAAAGGATAGGACCAAGGATACTACCCTGAGGTACAGCAGCAGACTGATGAAATAGTGATGAATAAGCGCTGTTCTGATTTACTTGAAATATCTGTCGGAGAGATAAGAACGGATAAAATGATAGAATTAAAGATATACCTAAAATAATGATATAACTATTGTTACTAAAATTGGCTGAATGTTATTTTACTCTTTAGTGCAAGACTGTCATATTAGTAATTTTTTTTTCCTTAAAAATATTTTTAGCGATTTTATTTTCTTAAGAGGAGAGCCAGTTATCTATATCTACCTTAAATGTTTAATTTTACGAATTTTTATGTACAAAAAAAGTGTATTTTGTTAATGCGTTAAATAAAAATATTTGTGTTAATATTGTTCCTCCCCAACTATATATGATTTAAAAAATTTAGGAAATTTCGCAATAGATTACCAAATGTTTGCCAAGTACTTAGCTCGACTGGTGGATCCAGCCGAAAGGTGGGGTTCATTTCAGTATTAAGCAAAAGGGAATTCAAATTACTTTTGACTGTTACTAGTAATTGCGATTACTTTGGTTCAACTAGCAATTGTAATTTTGACCTTTATTACTAAACCTGGGATTCATCAAGTAATTTAGATTAATAACCGAAATTTTGTAATTGCGATCACTTTTTATTCAATACTGACTCATTCAAAATAATAAATTACTTACATCTTGTCCCTAACCTATTCGGTTGCCAAACGCCATTGGCTGATTCAGATGAGTGGGGTAGAGCATGTTATATCCCTTAATATTTTTATCCTTAAATAATTCCTGTAACATGCTATACTACGAATCATATGGTGCATTTTAATTTTTTTTTATATTTGAAAATATTCAGATTTGAATTTCATTAAATCTTGTAGTTTTCTATACACTTTTCTCTTGACACACATTTTTGATCTTGGGATGGATTCCAGGTAAAACAGTAAGATTAATTTTCTTAGCTGTAAAACATTAGTAAGTTAAATCAAAAATGGATTTTTTCTTCCGTAACCCTCGATATAAGATTTCTGAATTGGTTTAATCATTAAAAAAACATCACGAATGAATAATTGATAATGATAAATCAATTTCAAAATTAAATTCATGGCAAATATGTCAACAACTTTATTGATATAAAATTCGTACATCATAATTTCCTTGAGAATCACACAGGGTTTTCCCTAATCATAAATTGTTTATACTTCACCTCAATTTACTTTTTATAAAAACATCTGCTCCGCTCATTGAGAAGAAGCTCGTTGGCAGCAAGGATAAAAATAGATCACCCCATACCGGGAAGTAGATTTGTTTTAAAAATAATTTTCTGATCCCTTTATAGACTTTTAATTATTATTCCAATGGTGTAGCTAATGATTGACTACTGATCGAATACCTATCGCCTTCTACGGTGGAAGGAGAAATCTATTAGTTTTCTTAATGTGATCGCTTAAACTAAATAGGAGAAAAAAAGTTAAATAAATAAATCGATAGTAATGAGACGATCGATAGGGACACGTTGATTGGCCCCCAGCAAACGGCCTTGCAAGGACGTTGATAACGGGCGCACCTGTTACCTCTCGCATATTTTCCTTCTAAACTAGTTCACTTCTTTCATCATGCCCGACAAACAAACCCATTTCTGATGTAATCAGATTTTTAAGCCGAGTTTTGTAGCTAATTTAAGAAGATTATGTTATTTAAATAATTAATTGATACGAAATTATTATTAAATTGATTTCCCTCCCTTTAGGTACCACAATTATACGTTTCATTTTATTAAAAGTTTAATTTGAACTGTTGGGTGATTTCAATTGTCATTTAATAAAGTACCCATAGATGAATAAGATTTATTATTAAAAAGTAGAACCAATGATATACCTGGTGATGGACACCTAAAGACTATTTATTTTTCCACTTTTTGAGTATAGTGCACATTAAGGGTATCCCGTACGTGTTAGACAGTATTTAAATAGTTGATAGAGGATTATGGGGCGAGTCCAATAGAAAAGCAGAAAGTTTGTTTTAATTTTTTTTTAAATCATGTTTTTTGTTGAATAGAAAGTGACAATTTTATTTAGCTTGAAGTTTTTTTTTTTTTTAATTTTTATCTAAGTAAATCTATTTGATTATTATGAACATCGTGCACGAAACTGAATAAAAAACATTCATGGAATTTAAGAAATAAATGTTACATCATTACCTGCAATATTATGCATTTTTATTATTTTCTTCATTTTGTAAATTTCGTTGTTTGAGAATAATTTCATTTATTATTAAAATATCAAAATAATATTGCATTAACTCACGAAATAATTAAAAATTACTAAAATACACTTTTTAATTTATA
>NW_027112804.1:776523-810543 GCF_000696795.3 Halyomorpha halys
AGATCATACTCTAAACTTAATTAAACAAATAAACCTACAATTAATACACTGTCCCATAAGTTATTAGAGAATATTGTGATTCTATTTTTAAGGCCTGACACTAACACATCCAATTTGTTTGTTCAAAGACCATTTAACAGCACTCTATAATGAGCGAACATAATCTTCTCAGTGCTTGAATACCTGATCCATAACATACTTCATAAACATGTTTGTTCTTTTGAGTAAATTTACATAGGATTGTTAAGTTATTTATTTGAATTACTAATTGAAATGTTAAAAAAAAAATGAAGAAATTCGTGTCATTGAGTAAATTCATGAATTCGGTGAAAAAATAAAGTTTGGCACTCATTTAGTTTTATTTTGTTCCTTTCATTCGAACTGTTACTATTCAACATTATTTTTTAAATATGGTTCTGAATTTCGATCTTCCATAAATAACTTTTATTAAGCACATTATTTTGAAAGTAATGATTACTTAATATACTTCGCGATTTAAGTCTAAAATTTATCTATATTTTATTATAAATAAACTTTTGGGTGAATCTTAAAGTTTGTTCGATTTATTACATACTGGTAGTTTCAAAAACGTAAAAAATATCTATGTCTAGTGAATTTTCAGAGCACTTTTATTGCCCTTAAAGTGTCGAACAGGTAAATAATGCAACAATTTTTAAAATTCTCTTAGAACTTTACTTTAGATAAAAAATGTAGTCAGATTTCGGAATTAAGAATCGTATCATAATTGCGCCACACAGGATTTAATTAATCAAATTAAGTGATTTCATGAACAATCACAGTTATCACATTTAATGGTATTAGAAGTGCAAAAGTTAAGATAATTTATTTCTTATCGATTTTATTTTAGATTTAAAAGATCGCTTATCAGTTTCTTTAGATTTAATGATTTAGTAATTGTAATTTTTTAAAAAGTTTTTTCTATTTCAAATATTGTTAATCCACAAATAATTAATTTTGAAATCATGAATTTTTAGGATTAGTTGGTATAGAACTGTCATTGTCGAATGAAAAGTAGTCTATAAACTATTGTAACAAAATAAAAATATGTAAATAAATATTGTATTATCAGAAGTGTTTTAGACCTTTTAGTAATTTTTAATGAATATTTTTTTTTATCCAAAAGTAATAATTATATTATAACCTTATTACTGATATTATTTTACTCCGGTTAAATAAAATGAAACATAGTAGAAATAGATAAATATGACGTATGAAGGAGAACTCACTTTCGATCAATGATGTTAAAACACACCTAGTGAAGAGTGTACAATCAGCAAAGGTGATTTGAATGAACTATTGGAACCCATATATATGCTGACAAATCAGAATACAATTTTTTTTTTTCATCTTTACCACTGAAATGATTGACTTCTTCACTGTATCGAAGATCATCGGTGTGGTGTTTGGTGTATTTTATATTTGTTTCATAATCCATAGTACACGGTTTAGGGGTTTTCGAGGATGTCATGTGTTTATATTTTCCCTGTACATGAATTAGGTCGACCCAGCAGTCAGTCCTCTTAGAATTAACTGGTCTAAAATTCTTGTGTACAAGATTGTTTTCTAGCTACAAGAATACCATGAAAGCGAGTGTATACTTAAACCGTCAACATTTCGTTATAGTATCTTTTTAGGCATTTATAAAGTTTTTACAAATTAATTTAGAAAGTTTAGTCGATTTTTTTTTTTTAAATCATTTATTTATTGTTATTTACAACTGTGTAACATATATACAACAAGTAAATTTACTGTAGGTGAGATAGTGACATGATACAAACATGTGCAGAATCTACCCATTGATAGAACTCCAATAACATTTCTAGAGGAGAAGATCCCGAGGCCATCTTCTTTTTAGACACCTAGAAGGATTATTAGGAGAAGCCAGGTTAGAAACAAGTGGATTTGGGTGGTTGGAAAGTTTCCATGGAAGGAATGGTATCTGATTTTGGCCAAATCGGCAACATATGGAACATTTAGGTCATGATGGATTAGTTGATTTGTGACAAAGTAAGGAGCGCTAAGAATTTTACGAAGGATTTTGGACTGTAAGTATTGGATTCGGGAGGTATTTGATGGTTTAGTGGAGCCCCAAAGCTCAACTCCGTATGTCCAGATAGGCCTTATAATAGTCTTGTAGATTAGTCTCGTCGAAAATTGAAATGTGAACTGAGTTAGTGTTAGAGGAGAAATGTCTTTTGAGTGACTCGACATTCTTCTCCTACCTTCGTGATTTTTTCTGTTTGTTTTTAAGGCCTTCGTACCTCAAAATTTTGAAAACATACCCTCCAAATTGAGTTATATGGTTGGAAATTTGAATGTGAATTTATTTGGTGTCATAGACAATCTTTTTTTGGGGGTCCTCAATGTTTTTATTCCACTCCCGTCATTTGCTCAAGATTTTTCGTGGAGTTTGAGATATTAAGCACTTCCTCAGTCCCTATAAATTAAGTAGGAGGGTTGCGAATTTGTATGTGATGTGAACTCAATAATGTTATAGGAAGTCTTTTTGGGGTTACTAAATTGTAATTTTATTCTTCATATTTTTTTTTTTTTTTTTAAAAGACGAATTTAATCATTTGATGGGAGTTTGAAATTAAATAAAGAGTAACATTTACTCTTTTTTTTTTTTTTATTACATTTAAAAACCAACATTTGCCCATGACCGCTAGCAGAATCAGTCCAGGAACGAAACAACTGTTGGTCCAATCTTGCGTAAGAACACTTCCGGAGCTATTTTATCGACATACCGGTTTGTTGCCCAAATCGATTCAGCCCTACGCCTAGAAAAGACCCACTTTTAGTTTATAATCTATGAATATATATTAGACCTCTAAATTATTTTTTAACGTCCTTCCATCTGGCACATCGGGAACATGAACGTGTCCAACAGAAAATTTTAGATAGTAACTAAATCAAATAGGATCATAACAAAAGGTAACGTTAGATGTTTATAGTTTTAATAAAAGAAGAATGTAGAAATTACTCCAAACAAACAATTTTTCTTATTCCTTTTAAAACTCAGGATTATTCGATAGCTTTATCGGTTTATTTGTTTTTATTTAATCCAAAGCCAAAGTTATAGAAATAAAACGTAAGATTATGAGATAAAATGAAATATATTTTTATAAATACGTAAATAAACGATAGGAAAAATTTGAAATTATGCACGGTTGTCATAATAAATTTAATCAATTTTGGATAATATGGTTTATTTTTTATTCTTTAGGAAGATTTTCAGTTGATACATGAAAATAGAAATGATTCTAACAAGGCTTCACTAATTTTTTTTCTTGATATTATTGAAAAATATCAGATACAAAAAAATATTAACAAATGTTATGAAAGACCATTAATACCATAAAGAATTATATTGAAACGTACAATTAAACAAAAGATTAATATAGAATAAAATTCCTATATTAAAGATTAATATAGAATAAAATTCCTATATTAAAGATTAATATAGAATAAAAAGGAGTAGTTAAATTAACATATAATAAATATTTTCTTCTTATTTTTCTCTGGCTTTAGGTACGTGAGTTATTAAGCAGGTAAATCAACCATTTAAAATTGACAATGAAATAAAATTATTTGAGATTAAAGAAATAGAAAATTTTAAATTTTGGTTGACACAAATATCTTTAAGATAATGTATGAAATGAATTAATCTGTCTTTTAGGTAGGAATATTTGTTAAATCTTACACGAAAAACATAAATGTGAAAAATATGAAAACAATCGTATTATATATTTAGGTATAAAATCTAAATCTGTTCAGTCAGCAACTTAATTGAAAAGTTATAATTTCCCTAAATGAGAGAACATTTAATTGTATTTTCCCTAAAGTTAGTGTGAAATTTATTTAGCACTACTGTGATAATAGGCATTAATAAGTAAAAATTAACAGAAGAAAGATATATTTATTGGATAATACTTAGCTAATACTTAACTACTTAAGCATAGATTATAAACTGAGACAATAAAATTATTAGGATCCGATCATTGGATTTAGGTTTTTCTAATATTATAAAAAAATGTATTTTCATATTTATTCGGAAAAAAATTATTAAGAAAAATAATTGGAGTTAAGTAGAGCTGCCGTACTTGCGAGATTCCAACACTGCATCTTGGACGATGTCTGTTCCAGTAAAACTGTTCGGGATTCCCGAATGAGTGGTTATGTATGAAAACATTTTTTGTATAAGTCAACAAACTACTAATGTTCATTTAGTTTTTGAAGTTTTGTAGAAGAAAACAACAAATTTGTAAACCTCACCTGCGTTATCATGTTCCCTCTTCCCTCTTCTTCAGATCTTCTAAATTGTCAATGACTGGCTTTTAAAATTTTTGATAGCCTTTTATTAAGACCTTTTGATTTACCAGATTAAATAGTTCAGTATTAATATGATTCGGTGATTTGAAGTACCTCAGAGATGTCATGCATATATTATTGAAAAAAATGTATCAATTATTCCTAGCATCGCTAGAGACTAAACAGGATTTTCCCTTATGATTCTGAATCCTTATTTAGTTAGAAATATCTAACGCGTTTCAAATTAATAATTGAATGCATTACTGTACCATATATTCCGAACTATTAGATTCGATGTAAACGTATCAAGATTCCGTTCCTTCCATATTGTAGATAGTGATCGGCTTAATCAGGGCTCTAGATAAGGGACCATCTGTTGATAAGTCCAGAGAATGTATTAATAAGACATTCTTTATTATAATGGAAGTACGGCAGTCGAATCACGTACAGACGCTGACAGGGCAATATATCAAATATGATGAGGGCTAAATAGCTGTCCTGCATAACGGAGTCTAGGCACTAGATCTGGATTGGAATACTCATAGCATCATGATTTAATGTTCTCAAGGGATGCTTTGTTACCTGTCGATATACCAAGGAGTAGGTGTTGCGCAGGTGACAACTCTCATACCTCTGTTATCTCATATTTACGTTGCCCTTATTACCTCAACTATCTGTGTCCCTCGGTTTCTTCCGTGTTAAATTTGGGTTGTACATACCTGTTATACATTAACATCCAACATTTATTTGGGAAAAAAAAGAATCAATCACTAAAAAAATAACTGACCTAACTATCAAAAACTTTTATATTTTATAAATTCCACTTTGTATTGTATAGCATGGAAAACAGATAGATACAACAGCTGCACGAACATAATTAAAATCAATGAAAATACAGATTATCAGTCTCCTAAAATACGATAACCTAATAAATAATGTCAACAAATCTTTTTTTTTTTTTAAATAAACCTTTGTTTATTGGGTTATTGATTATTGATTGGGTTTGTTTACCAAATCAATTACAAAAACATTAATAAACGTTTTCTATGGTTAACCTAAAATTGTTCGTGTACTTTACTTGCTTCCACGAGGATGAAGTTTAATTGACTATTTAAAACATAAAATTCGTTAGGCCCACCATTATCTACCCCACAACAACTACCGAAAAGGAACCACTAAGGTGCACAGTGGGAGAATTGAGGCTAGAACCGCACAAGAGGTTTGTGCTGGGGTAGCGAAAGTGCTGAATTGCAGATCAAGTCAATTCAGTTCCTAATACTACCTCTTAATCTGAAATTAGTACTTGGCTCAGAAGATCTCTCATCCAACTCCTTTTTAGCATTGCGAATGTTTAATCAGTTTGTCGTGAAATGTACTGTGTTGTTTTAATATGATCTTTAAAAGTGTGCGAGTAAGTAAATGCAGTCAAACATAGATATAAAAATTAAACTAGTTTAAAAATTGTTTACTTTCTCACAAAATTGTAGGATTGATTTAAGGTGTACTTAAGATTAATTATGAATATTTATGCCACTATTCCTATAATAATGATCATATAATCTAGAAATTTGATATGGGAATATAATCAATAAAATTTTAAAATCTTTTATAATTAAACAAACAATTGATTCTAGTCACTTATATACAGTTTAATATAAAAACAATTACAATATTAATTTAAATAAGAGATACATAAATCATTCTTAATCAATTTTTTTTCTCAAAAATACAAGTTAATTTTATTCTACATGATATATATTATTTATAATATGTTGTTTATAGTGAATATTTGAGAATAATGACTTGTGAAGTATTTGAATACTACAAAAAATGTTTTAATATTTTTGTCTCAATGATTTTCTAAAATCTTAAACCATAATGATTCAGTACTACGATGGAGCTACAATGTCACTGGCAGACAAGTACTCACGTGTGATTAGGTGTTCAGCAATGTGCTCCAATTCCTGGATTCATTCTCAGGTAATATGTATTCAACCTCGATCGCTGCTAATTTTATACTGTGAAAAACTATAATACCCTGCCGGAATTTAGACCGTATTCGTTTAGCATAAGAAAAACCTTCTTAAATATCATAATAATATAAATATTATGCTTAAATTGTGAACTATATCGTTGAATTTCCTTAACGTTGGTCGAATAAATTACTCTTTTTAGGTTAATAGGTCAGGCTTATTCATGCATAGCTACTTCACTATTGCATAAAGGAAATTGCATTATGCATCGAGACTAAAGAGGAGAACTTATATGCTCTTATTATTCAATTATCTGAATAATGAATAACAAGTAAATATAACAGAAAAAGTTATTAATAGAAAATACTTGTAGGGAATGGGAAGAAAAGGTGAACGCAGCCTCCTTGAAGGGCATTCGTATTGACACATTTAATTTATACTTCCTGTCAATTCTCAACCGTGAATATATTTATTTTTCATATGTCAGATTAAAGTATTTATAAGCTATTGGAAGAATGTATGACGTAATATGGTATTAATCTATGTTTTTAAAGTTTAATCCGTCCCGTAAAGAAGATAATCTGTTTATCGCTTAACGGAGCGGATGTATAGAAATATTACTTCTTGACTAGAGTATAACAAAACGCGTCTACGTTAAATTAGAAATTAACGGGAGATTTCACACAAATTTTTATTAATGAAGATATATCCCAACCGCTAGAACATAGGTAGACAGCGAGAGGGAGGAAACTTATGAATAATCAACTTATAATTCTTCCTTGTAACCCAAAGAGTTCCAAATAAAGCAGTTAAATTTTTATTATGGTATAATAATATTTATCCACTTGACACAACACATTATGTGTATGTTTATAGAAATCAATTTGTGGCATATGAGTCACTGAAATACAAGATAGCTAATGAGACCCATAAAACAAACAGCTCATTATAAATAACTTGATTTTAATCTCATAAACACAATTACAAGTTAAAAACCTCCAATGACTCATTAATCTAATTCGAACATCGTTGTAACAAATCATTATTATGACCGTTGAGTCACGATTTTTTAGTTCATGGTTTAATTACTGTATGGACTTCTTGGAAAGCATAATAAAAAATAGCCGTGATTATCCTTAAAAGGTCAGAAAGGACTTTCTGCTGATTTAAATTTCACATAATGGTACTTGTGGTATTAATTAAAAAATAATGTCGTTTTCTGATCTAACGTATTTGCCGCAAAAATGGCAAATAGTCGGAATTGTAAAGAAGTATTGGAGTTTGCAGATAATGCTTTAATTGACAAAAAAGTTGATAAATTGGTTATGAACGAAGGATCTGTTTTGCTGGTATACTATAGTCAAAGCACAAATCGTCTGCTACGTACTATATCATTTTATATATTAGTACAAGAGCCGGGAAGAAAAAAAGGGAGTTATTTCACCCCAATTTTGGATTACTTTAATGAAAACTATGTATAATTACTAATCAAAACTGATGAGTCTGCCAATTTAAGGTAGGGGGAATAAAAAATGGCGGCTGTTTCAAAACCTTAAAAAACATTAATTTTTCATTCGGAGCTCTATATCTTAAAAACCACCAACACAAGAAAATCTAAAAGAACATTATTTAAAGTAGAGCAAACATGCTGAAATATTAGCCTTAATAGAAATATTTACGTCCAATAGTTCTCGAGATATAGTCTTTTAAAAAGCAACATTTCGTAAAAATATACTGAAATATCAGTAGTTAGTAAATTTATTTTGAGAAATCTGTTTCTGAGGAACTATGTGATGTACAGATGTCAATTGACACTCAAATTAAAGCCAAGTTAAATTTACTATAAAAAAGTTAATAATGTTTATCTTTGTAGAAGTAGTAGGTTTTATGATATTTGACAAAATAAACACAGTTTTTCTACAAAAATTTCTAGTTGTTCGTATAAAATGTTGGATTTTTGAAAAAAAAATATCTCTAGACCCCTAAGACGCATATATGTCTGCCAACACTCAAAATAAAGGAAATTTAACTTTCTATAAAGTAGTTTCTGACACTTATCTTCGTAGAGGTAGTAGTTTTTATGATATTCACATATGAATATAAATTTGGCTAATATAAATTTGTCGGAACAACAATAAATCAATTTATTTTAGCATATTTTATGAGAACTACTACTCCTACGACGATAAATGTATTAAACTACTTCATAGTCCATTAAACTAGCTTTAATTTGAGTGCTAATAGACATCTGTACGTCAAATGGTTTTTGAGATATAGATTTTTCAAAATAAATTCACAAACTACTAATCTTTCAGTTCGTTTCATGCAACTTTTTTATGAAATGTTGTTTTTAAAAAGCTATATTTCAAGAACTATTGAACGTAAATAGCACTATTAGGGCTTATATCTTAGCAAATTTACTCTACTTTAATGATGCTCTCTTAGATTTTCTATTATTGATGGTAGTTTTAATTATGCTTATTAATACTCATCAGTTT
This sequence comes from Halyomorpha halys, assembly GCF_000696795.3. Taxonomy (NCBI): domain Eukaryota; kingdom Metazoa; phylum Arthropoda; class Insecta; order Hemiptera; family Pentatomidae; genus Halyomorpha; species Halyomorpha halys. The sequence goes on from NW_027112804.1 coordinate 785,327, forward strand.
TCAATAATGTAATCAAAAATTGAGGTGAAATAACTGCCTTCAGTTTTTTCTCCTCTTGGGCTCTTATATTACTAGGTTTCTTTCAACATGAATGAAAACCATTGAAAAATGGCAGGCGCATGCTCAGTACGGTTCCGCATCCTAGAGCCCGCCAGTTTGATGGTGGTTTTGAGTTGTGTATGAGGTTGTAGACAAATTTACAACAAATATTGATAATAATACCCACAATTATTACATATTGAAATCAATGGCGCCTGTTGTGTGTACAGTATGGAGATATACAGGTATGGCTGGCGCCTGGACTATTTCCCTTCGGTACAAGTCTGGCTCTCTCACTTCCACTGAACTGTACTCCACTTTACTACCCATTTCTTCAACAGGAATACAATATGTTCACAGCCCAAGTTCTGGAGCTAAAACTATGGAGGGAAAGTCCAGTACCTCTTCACTACCTGGAACTAGACCTGCGCCTCGCTACCTGCCTCTGTCCTTCACAGTTTTATTGCTACACTTAGCATTTAACGTCTGCCGATCTTGGAGGGAATCTTTGATCTTCGGAGTGGTTTTATTGCGTTAGAGCGTCTTGGATCGGCTCTCTGTTCTCCGAACGTATTAATGAACGTTGAGGTCTATAAACAAGGCTCCATTATCTCCACAGAAATCTACTCCCTCCAGTTAAAGGTGCTCAAACCCCCTTTCTCAGTGCAGATAAGCACCGGGTGGTTTTATAAATAGCCTAGGGTTTTTACATTGCTTAGCGTGAGTTAGCTCTTAAATGTATAATTAGGATTTGTTTAGTTAAACTCCTGGAAAATGATAAAATGACTAACACCTAAACTCTAAACTTCTATTATTTTTATTTTCATTATTATATTTTCGTATTTAATAAAAAAATCATATATCAAATAGTTCGTGAAAAGTTCTATAAAACAGTATATAATGAGATGTAAGCTGCTTAATGTTTAAGATTTTTTGGTAATATACTTAAGAATAAATGGCAGCCATTTTAAAAAATTTTACATATTAGGCCTTGAAACCTTAGGGAGTTGTAAATTTTTTACCATCCTATTTTTAAATATTTTTGCAACGATTCCATTGAGAGAAATTGGTATACATTTACTTCTAGATACAGCAGAATTTAAAGCTATTTTTACTATATTACACAATATAGCAAACATTTAAATTAATAAAAAAAAAGCCCTTCAAAGGGGCTTATACAAAGAAAAAAAAATTAGTTTTAAATCTCTTTTCAGTTTTACAACTTATTTTTTCTTTTACATTTGTTTAATTTTCTCCTAAATTAATAACCATGGGATAAAACAAATTTTTTATAGAAATATTTAGTCATATTCTTTTACAATACTTTTTTTTTTTTTTTAAATATCCAAGTTAATATAAGTTTAAAAAATTAAACTAATAGTAACAGTGAAAGATTAGAGGTGCTGTTGGTTAGTTGATGAATAATTTGTGAAAAATGTTTCATTGTAGTACTAAATAGAACAAGGTCTGGAGGCCAACTTCTTTTCAATGCCTTGGAAAACTATATGAAATCAAATGTGAAGAGATTTTATACTATTTACTTCGGGTGGGCTTGGAGTTAGTGGAAGAGCAGGTATAGTCATAAACCTGTCCTTGTAGGATAGTGATTTATGGCGGAATCCATGCATGACTTTAAATTTACTTAAAATAAATTTTCCGTTTAATGAGTTCCCTCTTATTTCAATGTAATAAAGGCAAGAGACAATTTAAAGTTAAGAATGAAGGAGCACTACCCTGACAGGAAGAGGGAAGAAAGAGGACTGGATGCATTGGGCAGGGTGCAGTGGTGGGAGGTAAGGCAAAGGAGATAGTCTATCATCGAGACTACGGCAGTCACCAGCCGGACAGCGCAGTGTGAGGAGGTCGTGTTGGATCTCAGTGTAGTGGCGAGTGTCATGTTGTTGGCTTTGTTGTCTTAGTGTTTGTATGCGAGCGATGTCGTCTATTGCGATGCTCATCAACGTCTGTTATAGTCCTCACATCATCGAGTAAGTCCATAATAACTTTAATGACATGTCATAAGTAATTCTTAGAGTAATAAGCTCCTGGAAATATTCGTTCCCAAGGGGTCCTAAAAATATTCAATTATTCACTGCCTAATTATTACAGTACCTAATCAATCTACTCCGATAATTATCGACAATAATATTTATTATTGTCATTGCATAAAATAAATTCATGACTGACCTTGAATTGGCCATAATCCATGATTAAATTAGTTTAGCCTGAGCTTTCAAAGATAATAAAGAAAAATAACCAATGAATAAATTAAGGATTCACTGTGACCTTCAGTGGACTTGTTCTTTTCCACGCCATAAAGAAATTTCTTTGAATTACTATATTTGCAAACTTAGTCTCCATAATTTTTTTTTATAATACATTTAATATGTTTTCATATACATTACGGCAAAATATAATATAGCGATTGATTCAGACATTTAACACATTAGCATGCTTTGGTCAATTCAATTGCTCAAATGCAAAAAAAAAAAGAAGTATAATAAACATATATTGTGAATATGACCGGTAAATATTCCTAATAATAATGATAATAATAATAATGATTGATTAATAAATTTAATAATAAATAAGGTTCATAGTATTCTTCCGAAATTTTTCCAGAAGCGTACCAACCTAACGCACACCTGCGGAGTTTCTTGTTGGTCTGTGAAAGAGGAATACCTTTAGTGGTTCTTTGTACCTGCTTTGGCTTTTGTTCATTTCAGTAATATATAACCAGTCATATTGAATTTGTAATGTGTAGTGAAGTAAAGTGTATTACTTATATAATTATCTACAAATAAAATACAAAAAAAAATTCCTTGTAGGAAATATAACCTTTCCGAAATAACTATTATCGGAAAGCTTAAGTGAACCATTTCGTAATTTTGGAAGATTATGGTTGATACATAAACTTTTATTTGAAACATTGTATTTGCACTTTTTTTTTTCTGTTCCTATTGATTTAAATAGAAAAAAAATATGATTAGCGTGAAAAATCTTTGTCATGAAGCTAAGAATATAGCAATAAACACATTTCAAGTGTTCCCTTCCTATGATTTCATGTTTCTAAATTATTAAGTTCGAGTATCTCCACCCACGATGAATCAAATGATTGATAGTATTCCAACGCAATATAATAACAAGAAATTACTATCGTATTGTTACTTAAATATATTACGTACATAACAAAAGCAAACCAGCCAATACATGAGGAAAAAGAGAAGAATCATTTCTTTGTTGATTGTTGCAAAAGGCACCGGCCCAGAAGGCGGGCGGTGTCTCTCTGACTACAAAAGAATCCGGCGTCTTTATCAGTTTTTTTTTTTTTAATTTATTTTTATTCTTCTAATCTTTACCTTTTGAAACTTGGATATAGTTATGGTCCATTGTTCTTTTGGTCTCAAGATTCGTAGATCAACGTTCTATGATGTTAATAATATCGATATATTGTTTTGTGTACATTAAAAAATATATTAATTATATGAATAAATATACATAAAAGAAACATAAGTCTGCTTGGATCTTAATGAAATGGGGAACTTAAAAAAAATTAATTATTAAAGTAAATAAACAGAAATAAAATAAAATTTATATTTTTTAAAGATTTGAAATTATCTGCTTTGTAATATGAAATGCTAAAAATATAGAACAATAAAACAATCTGTCAAACACATAGATCAGCATAGGTTTCATAGTTCGAAAATGAACTACGTATTAAATTTTATTTAATTGAAAAATTAATTTGCGCATGCGTATTGATGGTGAATAAATAAAAAACTTGACAGCTACCTACGTGATCTCTCAAGGTTTCATCAAAATCGCTTTTATTCCTTAATAAGAATTTGAATAATGTCAGGCACGGAAACATAATTTTCCTTATTAAACATATAATACTAAAACATATAACAGGAGTAAAAAAGTTCAATTTTGAGAATAAAAATTTGTTTTACCTCTTATATCAATTTAAAACTTCTCTACCTTAGGTAACGAGGAAGTAAAATACTCAAATTGAAAGCAGAAAATGATTAATATTAATATTTAAAATAAATATCAAAAATTATGAATAAATATTTGCTTAATATATGCATAATTATTCATGAACTAAACATGATTATAAAGAGAGAAATATATAATTTTATAAATGAACTAAGGTGTAAATTATACAATATAGCAAAGGCATAAAATAAAATATATATTTTTTCTAACTTTTTACATTTGTCAACACAATTGTAATTATAGAAATATCTTGAAAGAATTATAGTCATATATAATCATTAAAAAAATATTGGAGAGTAACTAAAAAAAAATTGAATGGCTGACAATGTTACATAAGTTACAAACTAAGCTTAAAACAATAAAAAACTAAATTCTCTTATATATATTGATGGAGTATTCGCAATCACACTTTTAATTGAATGTTTTCTATATGTACTTCATACTCAATAACAGTTAATATTATAAATTATTTTTTATTTGGAAAGAAAATCTTCCAAGGACTAAAGATTAATTATAAAATAAACAGATTATAAATTACATGTTAATCCAATCAGACGTTTAGCTTATTTTCTGTCTCATTTTGACATAGGGCGTTGATGACTTGGGTTTTACACCTAACAACATTTGGATTCTGTTTTTATTATTTCTCATTCAATATATATAAAATATTGTTACCGTTTAGAAATCATCTATCAATCTTTTGTGTGCGTTATTTTTTACAATACATCATGAAACTCTAGTTTTTAATTGTATTTATTTATAGGAATATTGTGTCTTCTTATTACAGTGTTTTTTAAACTATTGTTCTCTATTTACATAGAGATAATAAACAGGTGTGTTTGTTTTAGTCAGAATTAATTACTCATCAACGTTCTATAAAAATAAAACTTATATTTGTTTATAGATATATATTTATTCAGGTTCGTTTAATCGTCGATTTTGTTTGTTATATGTTGAAGTTGACTATATCTATTCATTTCAATCTATTTTCAGTCACATTTTCTTCTGAGAACCTGTCCGAGAAGAATCCCCTATCAGTTCTATATATAATCATTGTACAACCGAACTGACAACTCTGGAATCCTCTCTCGAAGGCGGTGCATTCCGATGTAAATAAATGGAGTCTGACAACTTATTCTAAGTTTCAAACTTTTTTTTTTTATTTTGGTTTCGAAACATTGGTCTATTGTATATGTATTTTTATCAGCATTTTAAAGAAGGAGGAGAACAATAAAGCACGAAAAGAGAGAATCCTTCCCTCTCTATTTGGCGAGGAGTCATAGACCCTCTACTAACTGTACCGCCGACCTCCGAAGGTCGAGTGCTGCCTCTCTACCTGTGATGACGCTACACCGATGGCGTACACCTCGTTGGCGAAATATCTTAGAGATATCTCTATCCCATGTACACGCCCAACCGCCGTGATATCTCTACGGTTACTCATGCGCAATTAACACTTCTTCGAACTGCTCTTGGCCCATGAGTAATCCGGAACTCCGCTCATTCAGGGGTAGGCCGGGATTTCAGTCGAGGCGCCGAACGCCTTATGTGCTCTATCTCTTTATTTATGCTGCAGTTTTTTATTAACTATTTTTTTCCCCTTCAAAGTGAGTGACGTCACACGCCAAGGCTACTCAACACATGGCCTATATCCTTCAAACTTTGTAAACAGGGTGGTTGGTTTTTTAAACTATTACTGTGCATTTAAAAAATGATGAATATCTGAATGTTGGTGGAGAATTAAAAAAATTTATGTAAACATTATCGTTAAACAAAATGAAATTATTTATAAATATAAGAATAAAAATATTTTTCATTATTTATTAAAAAAAAAAAAAAGACAATCTTGGACAGGGCTCTTTCTTTTCTTTTACTTATTCTTTTGTTTTTATGCAGATATAATATTATTCATAAAACAAGCAAGGTATCCTGTAAACCATGAGAAATATTTTTAGAGATGGAATTAAGGCTTAGGAGTTACAAAATTAATCTTTTATACCATAGTCAGATTCTCAACAGAATAAGAAGCAATTTATATTTAATGGTTTTTTGAGCTAGTCGCATTGTTTACTGAATAGAAAGCGGTTACTCTTATTTTTTAAACTCTTGTAATTATTAAAATAATAAACCACTTAATATAATTGTTACCTTAATATAATATTTCTTATAATTTGATTAAATAAAATAATGGGCCTTATATTTCTAATTACATTATTATTTTCTTTGAATTCCTCTAAATAGCACGAAATGGTAATTTATATTTGGAAATTAAACGTCTCATTTGCCAAAATAGGCCCTGATAGTCATTTAATATTTTGACGGCACATCAATAACAGATAAATATCTCGAAAGCTATCCAAGATAATTAAAATCCCATTGCACCATCATAAAATATATAAAATTCCTTTACAGTATACGTTTTAGTAAATCAATGCTGGGACCTTGTGGATGGAGGAATAGCGAAAAGTTCTAATTTATTTTTTTACAAAGCTCACTTTACTTGTGTTTTCTCAGTCTCATGTTGAACTATCGAAACTCAACTTGTATTAAGCTTATAAATGAAATGTATAACTTTTTTATTTTTTTGACAGGACTAGATTTGGCTCTTTATTCGCCTAAAAGTTGGGGTGTGGAATCATTTTTCTCTTAATGTGGTGATAGTAGGCCACATGATTTACAAAAATGTATCCATATACTACTGTGTGATACCACACAAAAAAGTGGAAATTCAATTTTTGTTTTTAGTTTGAATAGGAAGCGATCACAATAGAGCTATTTACGTTTGGTGACAATAAAGCAGTATAGCAAACTAAAAAAAGTGTCCTTAAAAATAAGTAGAATTTGTCTTTGTTAAAATCATTGTCAAATTTTTCAAGCTTATAAATAATCCAATGTTTTTTTTTCTCATATAATCATAAATTCATTTCTGTTATTAAAAAAAATTGGAGCTTATTAGGTGTAGAAGTTTACATGAGAGTGATCTCTCTTTAACCCAACTGAATTTTCTTTAAGATGCTAACTATAACATACAAAAGCAATTATTAATTTGTTGCAATTAGTAAAAATTCTAATAATGGTGTAATGGAATCTTAATTACTTCTATTTTTTGAGTTATCTTTTTCTATTCTGTAAAAAACGTGACTCAAACAAATACGAAGTAACAATTTTCCCCGATTCTCAGGACTGTAGTTTAAATAAAATTTATTTTTTGTCGATTTTGAAGTCTACTCTCACTCCTGAAAATATTACACGAATTTTACAGGACATTTGAGTATTCATAAAAAAAAAAAAAAATAAAAAATAAATGTGTAATTGCTGAGAGTTGAAATATTTTAGGTGTAGTCAGTGCCTTGTTTCGAACTGAATAGGAGACAAACAGCATTGGGCCCTCAGGTGCTCTGTGTATGTAAACGTATATTTTTTTTAAAATAAATAAATCATGCAGATGATTAAGCGCCCAAAAGCACTGCATGGAAACATTTTTTTTTTGTTACTGACCAACATTATTAATACCTCGTGTTATGAAAGCTTTACAAGCTTTTTAAAAGCAGTTTTTCATCTCGACGCGAAAGCAGATTAACTAAATCTTAAACCTGTATAAATGAGATTCTCGCCCTGTCCTTTCTGTCCCCATACCTACCCATCTCTGTGTGAGGTAATTCTTGATGCACAATTGCCGGAATTTCAAAACTCACTTGAAGATATTAAAAGCATAATAATGCATTGGCATTGTGCACAGTCTGCTATCTCGTTAATTTGCAATTATCACACGATAATGCCCATCTTCACTGTTATGGGAACGTTTCTGGTAAGGGAACGTGAGAAAAATTAAAATTGGCAGAAGTTCTGGCCTCTGCTGAAGAACCACGCTGTGGTTGCTAAGGTGATTGTGGAACACCACACCAAAATTCTCTTGCCACTCACAATTGTGGAGTCGAGTCTAATTATCGTCATGGAGCTATCAGTAATCCGTTGAGTCTGCCCAGGCTCAGCTTATCTCGACATTCCTTTCTCCGGGAGATCCTGGTATCTCCTTGTGTTTGTCTGAGGTCATAGCGTACCCAGCGTTGTCTTCTTTCACAACTTGCAAAATAAATACTAACAAAGACATGATAACAAGATTCCCACGAACGTCCGTAAATTCATCTTCAAATTTGTCAGATACATCCTGTGATAGCAAACATACAAATGATAAATTCAAACACGAGATAAAATTTATTTTGTTTTTGGTATCCAATTTTTTTGTTTATCTATCACTGAAAGTTGACTTTCTAATTTCGGTTGTAATTTAGAAAAAGCTTAAGTAATGGTTTATATTTAACATTAATATGACAATTTTGATAATTTTAACAAAACATGATTTTTGATCTTATGACAATTAGATATATATAGTTAATGATATGGTTGTATATTCAAATTACTGTCTAATTTTAAGATATATATTTTTTTAATCTTCAAAGGAAAGGGGCTAATTATTTTTATTTACTCCAAACATTCTTGAATTAGTTAATCATAATCGTAGTTGAGTTTGTCATCTTATGCCTCCATAATTTGCATCGCCCATTTTAAGTAGTGTTGCTAGGCAAATGAGAGGTGATAAAAAATAAAATAAAAATCCAATTTATACAAATAAATTGATGACACTTACTTCCCGATGATTTATCACTTTTCATGTTTGTATTTTTGAATTTAATTATAAACAGTGTCTTTAAATACTTTTTCTTTACCAATTTTATATTTAACTGGATACATAATATAATCGAACATTAATTGGTAAATATTTATAAATCCCGCATCCTTCTAGCAGATTGAATAGAACTGAATTCATTCAGTTATCACTATTGATGTCATATTTATTTAAAAAAACAACACATTACTCATTTATTCTTTGAATGGGACCAATAGTGCGGTTCTTCTTGGAGGCATAGTGATAAGAATTGACTGCTGTAAAGAGGTTACTCAAACGTGTCGATAAGGCATTAGAAATTAGTGGAGCAGGTTATGTGATATTAACAATCTATTTATAATGTTATTGATTATAAAACAAATTATGTTTATAAATTGATCCTTGATTGAATCCTTTTGTCGAAATTAACCGATGCCTGTCCTAGAAAAATGTGTTCTGTTGTATACATCTATCTTGAATGGAAATGGATTTAACATAGAGCGTTTATTTTTTTTATGAATTCTTATTGTTAGCATTTTAAATAAAAAATATATGATCTCATTAAAGATGGATTGATATTATTTTTATAGCTAACGTATCGTAAACAGGATTTACACTTGGAGCCGAAAGATATTTCTTTCCTTATCACTTTGATTATTTCAATGATTCGAGGTGGAAAAAATAGGAGGCCTATCTGATTAAAACCTTCTGTGCAATTAATTAGTATTGTATAACTCATTACCATTTTAAGTAAACTTTAATTGTATTAAATAAATGTTAGTGATCAATTTGTATTACATAATTATTTTATTATTTTCCTTTAAGGGCAGTACGACTATAATTGAGTATCTAACCTGTCTCCCTTCCTTTAAAAGTATTGATACTATCATGAAAAAAAAAAAACTTACAAATTTTCTAAATAAATCGGCTTAGTTTTGTTATTTTGAAGAATCATAAGTATATTCATATAGTATATTTTCGGTATTGGAAGAAGATAGTTGACCGTATGAAGTAGTTTGTTGGAAGATAGTCCAGGTGGCGGACAATTAAGATATCAAAATAGTAAAAGAAAACTAATTTTTGTTAACCAAAAATTTGCAGTGCTGTCAGATTGAACAGAGATGACAAATTTCCAAATGCCAACTGGCAGTTGTCTACTTTGTTTTAATCTGACAGCCCTGACGAAACTCTGCAAAGTGAGGCGAAACGTTAGTTTATTGTACTCTTTTATTTCATTCCTGTTTTATTCCTTTGAAATCGTTGCATTTAGTATTTCATAATTGTTCGCTTTTATAAACAAGACAGAGCTGAAATATATAAATTAAATATTAAAATTCACAATAAATGTATTGTTGAAATGCCAATAAATGTTTTATATTACGATTCTAGATAAAATAATTCAAATCTAATTTAAAAGATAGGACTAATAGTTATTCAAATTCTTTTTAAAACTCTTGTAAGAAAAAATCAATATATCATCACAACTCTTTCAATTAATAATTCATAGCTATATATAAATAATTAAATATTATGACTGATTTTTATTTTTATGCTATGATTAAACATGGTTTAAATAATACATATTATGTCATACAAAATGTTATTAAATAAAATGAGGTGGCTCCTACTTCTAATTATATTATTGTAATTATTTAAAAAGATCTTCATAATGCTTATTTATTAAAAAAAAAAAAAATAGACGTGGAATTTCCCAGGAATGGTCCTCATTGTAAAATATTTGTAATATATAAAGTAGTTTGGCGCCTGGGGATTTAAGGATTAATTACAACAAAATTAATTTGAGAATTGATTTTTTTTTAATTTAATCTTTGAATGAAATTCTTATACAGGCATTTAAAATATTTTATCACCATAACTACAGACGTTTTTTTCACAACAAGAAATAAAATAGAACTAAACTTTTCATCTGATACTCCAGATATGCTTGAGGTTCCTGGGCCCAGATCCATCATCCGCTATCGGCCTGTTGTGTCAAATGAGTTTCCAATTCAGAACACTATAAATATCCCGTGATCTAAATCTCCTATGGCCATTTCGGTAACCGAACGCGTAGTATTTTATTTAAGTTCTCTTCATATCCGCTTTTCAAAAGAACAAGGGTTTGCGAAACCTCAGTCAGGACAATGGACATCCTGTAATATTTCTGCAGATGTAATTGAAAAAAATGGATGTTGCCTAGCCTTGTCAACAGGTATCACTTATAATCTCCTTGTTACGTCTTTAGGGAAATCTAAATATAACACTATATCAATTTTTATGGCTTCCAAACAAATCAAGTGAGTAAGCATGTGGAACTTTAAAAATCATTATATATATTTATAAATACAATTTCATTTTAATGTTCATTTTATAAATAGAGTGTGAGTATAAATTAGTTGACAATTTCATGTCCCCCAATATTTAAAAATATATTTATCATGATATTTATATCTATTAAGACATAGAAATATTGTTATGACCAGGTAATATCAGAACTTCATTATAATTATATTATAGCCACTATAACAATAAATATTATTTTCAGAATAACTTCAACAAAATTGATTTATTTTTTTTTTCTAATTATAATTAAATTATTAAAATTATATTCATGTTTTATTTTAAAGCAGTGTATTCTGTTGTGCATCATTTATTGTCTATCTTGTTTTTAATACTGCAATTAGATATTTCTGTAATTTTTAATGATGACATGACTTTTATTATTATATCTTAAATTTATTATGACATTATTATTTATTCTGTAGAATTTGAAGGGACGAACTGTTAAAATAAACTGTGTTCAGAACTGTCATAGGCCTATCCACTTGTGTTCTCAATCTTACCATGTGGCGTTGTTTTAAATTGGCGACCGAAGTTCTATACGCTTAAAAAAATAGAATAATTCTCCCTTTTTTATTTCATGAAAACATGCATGCATGTAAAAATATGTCAATCATTATAAATTACTATAGAAATAAAAAAAAAAATCTTATATATTGTGTAGCGTATTTATTTATTTTTAAATCAGTTAAAAACAAATTAATTTATATTATTATATATAAAGATCATACTTTGTCATTTAAAAATTATTCTGAACAATTGTTCTTAACTCATCTCTTTTTTGAAATATACATTGGATGGAAAAGTTCTTTTTTACAAACATTCTGAATCATTGAGCAACGAAACAGAACAAACAGAGGTGTGTTGAAAACTTCTATGACTTGTTCCCTGCCGCCAGAGTTCCGGATGATTTATTGCATTTTCAACGTTCTATTATTTGATAAGTTACGCAAGACTTGTTTTTTTAGGTAATTAATTAAGAACCTCAAAATTTGTGTAATGGATCAAATTTTTGCCTCTGAAAAACCTATGGTTTGGTAATTTTTTTTTCATAAATAATTATTTAAATAAAACAAAAAAAAATTGAAGATGGAAATTTAATTTTTTTTTCAATAAATATGCCCTGCAGTTCCTCTCTACAGAATGATCTTGAAAATAATTAGCTCATTTAATATTTTTAAAAAAATCACAAGTCGCAATGTACGCACTTGTGCCAAAGAAATGGAGTGAGTGCGTAAATAACTATCATTCTTCATGTGTTTAAATTTAAAAACTCAAATATCAAGAGCATGATTCCTATTCCACTAAATTTCAGAGTAGAATATTTAAAGTTGGCCAAACTTTTACAGAGTTCTGCATTAATGTCAAGAGAGTTTAGGAGGGATATACTTTTGGAAGTTTTTATTAAGAGCTATAACAAACAGTAGAAAGTTTTTTTTTTCTAATTCACAAACCAATACTTGCATTTGTAAAAACATTTCATGAAGACTACGTCCACACTTGCTCCTTGTTTACGTTCGCTCTTACCCGTCAAAGAAAGTTTATGAGCTGAGTGTAAACCGTAGTTTAACCTGATTAACACAAATCAAGTCATCCATCATGACCTCAATGTCCCATATGTTGCATTTGAACAAAACCAGATACCATTCCTTCCATGATAAACTTCCCAACCCCCCGTGTTCGTAACCTGCCTTCTCCTTCATTACCTAATAATCCTCCTAGGCGTCTGAAAAGAAGATGGCCTCGGGATCTTCTCCTCTAGAAATGTTATTGGAGTTCTATCAATGGGTAGAATTCTCCACATGTTTGTATCATATCGCTCTCTACAGAAAATTTACTTGTTGTCTATATGTTATACAGTTGTAAATAACAATAAATATATGATTTTAAAAAAAAAACTGATTTAAAAATGGTATTATTACTTAATCCATAAATTGATTCTATAACCTTATAATCGACATATCGTGATAAAATTCAAAAACAAACTTTGATGAATTATCCTCAATTACTGAAAAATCGCTCATAATGAAAAATAAAAACATTGGGAATCGTGTCAAACAAACAAGTGCAGCCTGTTGATTGTCCGCTTAGCGATATTTGCTAATGAGGCTGCTATTTCGCCTTGGGCATTCCTCTGGCCTTAACTGGAATTTATTGCATAGGGTGCAAGTGGCTGCTGACGTGAAGTGTTAGTGGGAAGTCTATTTTGGCTCTTGAAGCCATGGTGGAGGCTGAGGGTGGAATGTGTTATTATGTTTGACCTTATGAATATATTGGCCAACATGTTTGTATATATTGGGTAAATACACGAGAATACATGATAAGTACTTTGACTCAATGAATTAATATATTTACATGAAAATTTCTTTGAAATCCATTCAAGAAGGACCATTGACATTCTTTTAAATTAATTTATCTCCAAATTAGTAATCTTTCAACTCCCCAAGAATAATGTTTTTTGAAAGAACTATTTATCCTTCGTGATCGAAATGAGCAAAGTACATTTTTGCTAATTTACACAAATTTGCAAGTGCAAAATTTTCTGTATTTTTTTTTTGTTTTGTTTTTAGTTGAGTTTTTCAGCTTTGTCTATATTAACCTGGAAGACCTGATTTTTCCAAAAAAGAAAATTCTTTTAAACCTTTACTAACTAAATTAAAGTTTCTACAATTTAAGATGGAACTTGTCTCAGCTGACCCAATAGTTTTTGGGATACAGTATCTTAAATATTGGAAAATAAAAAATAAAAAACGGTCTATCTCTTTATTGCTGTTGACCTCTCAGTTGTTCACGAAGAGTTTATTCTTGTTACTTAGTGTTACAATAGTTACTTGTAATAATGTGATGATTCTCATGAAAGTATATCGGTCTATATATTAGATACTACTATATTTCTTCATCTAACATAAAGATTAATTCATAGTAATTCCGACTGTCTTTAAAAAGTAATTCATGACATTTTTCGTGCAATGAGTAGCTTTTTACAATTTTTAGAGTATAAAGCATTTAATCTTTTACAATGTAGATACAATTTACAGAGTTAGATATAATGATTACTTTAATCATTTAATATAAATTGAATTGCATCAACTGTTAACAATTCCGTTGGTAATTTATAGCTTTACGGTAAGAACTTGTAATTTATGAGACTTGATGGGTACCTAAATAAATTTTCATCTTCCCCACTAATTCCACTTAAGCCTTGTTATTGTAGATGTTACCGTGACCTCAATATGACAGTCCTTTAATCGCTTCGTGTCGACAGAATTATTTAAATCATGTAACAGCTGTTGTTCATTTCATTCCTGATATTTATTTATGTATCTGAATGTCTTGTCTGTTAAATTTATTGAGTATTTAAGAGCGCTAAAAATATATTATTCAATTGTTAATGTTTGAAATAATTATTTATTGTATCAGTGAAAAACAAAGAATAAAAATTGATTTGGGATCGTTATACCAAGGAACGAGAATTACGTGTTCAAAAGATCATCTTTGAGTTCCCTGCGACTTGGATTCAAATTATCAATAATCTGGTGGCTCAATTTATAGTTCTTATCTTACAAATTTTTATTTTTACCACAAATTCTAATACGATTAATTTCGCTAATATTAACACCTTCACGAATATTTGTCCTATTAATATTTTTTTATTACTCTACTGACGTCCTTAGTTAAATTTTCCTATTCAAAAAAAGACACTGTTTTGTGTTTTGTTTTTTTCAAATATCTAACACCTGACCCCTACTGTACTTACATTTTTGAAATTTCAGTTACAAAAAAAATATAGACTTTATTTTTTCAAAATGATAAAAATTAAATTTATCTGGTTTCACAGTATTCCCCCACCTTACTTATATTGTCCTATTTGCAATTTTTAATTTTTTTTTTTTTTAAATATTTGATGAATGTAACGTTTTCCATTTATTGCACTAACAAAATAAATTATCTCTTTAATATGAAGCGTAATTATTATTTAAAGGTTTAAAATTTAAATTATAAAATCTCTATGGCAAAAAATAAAATAACGAAAATGGTAAACCTTCATGTTTTTAAAATTATCAAAATTCAGTTAAGATAAAGTGTTTTGTAATTTTCAAATTACCAAAATTTAAAAGTGTACAGATTCTCGTGATACACTGCTTCAGATTATATGATTTCCCATGGTAAGTCAGTGACAGAATACTGTACCACAGACTTACACATACCTAGTTTACAATATTTCATGATACACTTTCCACCAATTGACTTGTTCATGAAATGGATGCCAAGAACGTACCGAAGATTAAAAAAGAAAGGTGGATGAGGGATATCCTTAGCTAACTAATGAAATTAATCAGTCAGGAGTAGTTACCAGTGCAGATCGGTTTCTGTCATGTCCCTCATACTATTGTTATCACACTGTAATATATCACATTCGCTTGTTAATAGTTTTCAATACGAAGACAGGGGTGAACATATAAATAAATAAAAAACTTTCCGTGGACATCTCAAAATATTGTAAAAATGCTTTTAAGAACATGGGTACAATGTCTGATTCACTCAATTTTTTCAATACTGGTTCGATTTAGTAGATTTTTTGTGCGTGTTATGTATAAAATTGAATTAAAAATCGTTAATTTGGTTCCATTATATTATTATCGTTTTAAAATCGTGCCTAATTTATTGATAAAATTAATATTGACCTTTCGTAAAAAACGTTTTTTATATAATTAATCTTCATTATTTAATGCATTACCATCAAGGTTACCTTTTACCTGGGTATACCGAACAGACCCATCCCGAAGATCGACACCCCAAGGAGAACCAGTCCTTCCATTTAATTGCTACGTATATCTCGAAATGGTTTTCATTTCAGTCCTGTAACTGTTTTCATCGGGTCTCTATAATTACATATTGCTTAAAACAAAATTCTCTTCCTTAACGGAGGTAGAAATCTAAATTTTTTTTGTCTTTTATTTAATTTCGAAATCCATTTGAAATTTAGTTTTTTTACTGCGTTCCATTTGGACGATATCATGCATAATCGTGTCTAAACGAATTTAATCGTATATCCTCGTTTGTTTTAGTTCTTTACTTAATTATTACCTCTTATCTTATTCGTAAATAGCAAATAAAATAGTCGTAACACATTATCACTAATCAGTTAGGTTTCTTTATAAATATTTGATAGCAACCCGTTAATCCTCATGTAAATTTAAATCGTTTTTTACAGAATTGATGCATTATTGGATAGATATCCTTATAGTTATTAAAGGAATACAAGTTAAATTTATAATATAATTTATTCAAAAAAAGTTTCTTTTGTTTTGTTCTTCTATCAGGATAGAAGTGTAATTTGTAACCTAGTTTTGAAATAACCTATTTTTCCATAATCTTTCAAGTGATAAACTTTAATGAAAAGCAATTGATTCATTTTTAATAAAAGAACATGAAGTTTATGCTAAATTAAAATTCTGCATGTGTAAATTGAACTTATTGGGATTAATTTAATTTTGCAATTTTTACTATCAGTTATTTTGAATTTGTATCACAGTGCAAAAATTATAAAAGTTTTTTTCATTTTTTGTAGATTTAATATTGAGTTTTGTTTACCTGATGTATAACTATTTTGTTTTTTAATTCGGTTATTTTCGATGTATTATTTGATTTAACTTCCAACTCAGTAAAACTCAGATCTTCTAGATGAGAACTAATGAAATTTTAAAAAAATGCTATAAATAAAAAAAATTCATTTTTTCTGCTCAGGTATTTTGATATTATCATTTTGATATTATTATTTTTATAAAAATTAAAAGATTTTTTGTTGAACTCCGTTGAAGATAATCATAATTTAAACAAAGGCGTTTTGAGGGTGACAACTTTTACATAGTATTTATATTTTTTTTAATCATATTTATGAATTCAGGGGTAAAAATTTGTATTGAAAATAATATTATCTACTCCAATCAAGGATAGTAGGTATCAGCCCAGGAATATCTATTGTACAATATATTCATACGAAATAATATAAATAATTTTTTTTTTTAAATACTTTTTATTTATTGATAGATATTACAATCTGCCACACAGTTGTGGGGAATAGGTAATAGTGATGAATGATCACATTCATACTAAAATAAAATAAGAACAAAAATAAATAAATAAAATCTCTCTTAAAATATATACAAAGAGAAGCATAAACAAAATGAACATAATCAAATATAAATAAAATGGTGAAGGATTTGCTGAATACGTTTTACTGTTCACCAGTTAAAATTTACTTCGATTAATAATGAGGTGTAGATAGTTGACCGTAGATTAATGATTTGCTGCAAATTTTCTTCCGCACCCTCCGACAAACTTCTCCAATCATTATATATCGATTAAATGGTGTCGTATCGGAGCATGCAAAATCAATCTTGGAGAAGATTAAGTTTACTGCCGGCCCCTTCTCTAAGATTGATTTTTTTTGTCTGAGCTCTACTTCTTTTACGACTTTGCTAAGTGGTGCAATATATTTTTAACTTTCCTCTTTTTTTTTTTAGGTTATTCTTTTCTTCCATTTTTTCTTATGCTCTCACTTTGAATGTTTTGTAAACCTCATTAACAATGATCATTCCTCCTTCCCCTGAACTAATTGGTGCCCCCTCCTGACTATTACTATCACCTTCCACTCCCTCCTGCTTCCTCTATGTATACGGCAGCTGGTAGTCTCTATTATTCAGCCTCATTAAAGAAAAAGATCCGCCCTTGACAGTAAGGTCCTGGCCGGAACTGGCTCATTGCCGGCGCTCCCTGTTTCACTTGACCAGCTCTTGGATCTCCATCCTGTTCTTCTCTCTTGGTATAATGGTCCTTTTTAACTATCCTTTATCTCTTATGAGGAAGTTCACTGTTTATCTATTTACATTTCAAATCTCTGAATAAATTTTTTGTTCGGAGTAATTGATAATCACTGTAACTATCAAAACTGTAGTTTTTGATACGATGGATTACGACCTATTTTTTTTTTTCAAAGAACGCATTTAAATAAAATGCACGTAGTGATTTGATGTACCACCTTGTCCTCAATAAGATACTTGCCAAACAGTTTTGTAAAGCTATTTCTCGGACATCAGTGAAAGTACTGGCGCGAATTCTATTTTAAACTAATCTGGCGTAAAAGTAATTGCATTTCGAATGTTCATTGCATTCCTTGCTTGGACGACATATTTGAACTTTAACATGATGGAAAATTATTATTCGCCTTTATCCTTATCTTATTTATTTATTAATCGTATACAGTATTCAATAATCGCCATAAACTTTCAAATTTTAGTTCTGTAATTTATATTTATAAGAATGTTTATTAGCAGATATTACAAGTTTATGGAGGCCATTTAGTTACGATGAATAGGCTATACTGTGAACTTTTTTTAATGCTTATTTCTCCTTAATGTCTGCTTATGTCAAAATTTGTTTTCTGAACTCTTTATTTTCTTTACGACTCATAACTACTGCACAAGATTTCTAAAGGTTTTCATGTACAACTCTGTAGAATTACACGAGAACGAGTTAAGGGTATACATTATGAATGAAGATCGTTGTAGCAACTAAGACATGAGCTAATAGTCCAAATGGAAAATTCTGAAACAAGCAAAATTATCAAATTTTAATTAATAAAAATATACTTAAAAATGAAATTCAAACTCCTCATAGGTTTAAAACTATACTTAGATAATTTAAGACAACGATACTCCTGAAGAACATGAATACAAACAACTGAGAAAGATCGTCTTGTTCCCCACCTGTTGGGTTTTAAACTCAAGGGAGCCCCTTCTTGGAATTTTAGCACCCTTAAAGTAGGTACCTGACCTTTCACCTTTTCGGAAAAGTCTGGCATGTGCGGGTCGTTTGAACCTTTGTGGAAATTACGCTAATTTCGGTTTTTGTTAATTTCTAATTAGGTAGCTACTAGCGTAGAAAGTGCTAATTTTTATTAACAATGCTCATTAGTTCCAGAAACGTTCCTTTATTCTCTGAATCTGTTTAGATTGCCTCATACCGCGTTTTCGAATTATTATGGAACCGAAAAATATTCCCAGATGGTATAGTTCATGTTAGTGAAGCGAAATCTAAAAGGATTGTAAACGTGTTTTCCATGTGAGGGTTCAAGAATCCTTTTCTGCTCCATTATTCGCGTCACGTCGGAAACATTCCCGTTGATCCTGCAAACGATGTCTGACAATCAAAGATGACCTCCACCAGCCTGGATAAGTAGGAAACTGACTTATACGTTTCTTTGGTGAAAGATAACATCCTCAAATAAAGAATTAACAGTGTTTTAAGCACAATTTCAAGAATATGTATTTTATACATAATGGTTTTGGATTTTATATAAGTATTAGGAAATTCATTTATTCGATTCATATATATAGTATTTATTAGAATAATGATTTTTAACGCATTGTATTATTTAAACATAAACTTTTTTCAATTAATTAAAATCCACAGGTATCGTGTGTATGTACTATTTAATCTTTTTATTTTGTTTCTTTCTCATCTTCTATTTGTTTCTGCAATACACAACTCATTATTTTAGAATCATAAATAAGTGTTTGTTGTATATTTGTGGGGAAGGAAGAGAAATAAATAAAGAAAAAAATTAGTATCAAGCTGAAATTCGTTTTTGAAAACTTTTTTTTTAATATCTATTTGTAATGTGTCTTTTCAATTTCCAGGATTGTAATTGGAATTTCAGTACATATATTTTTCAAGTTTCATGAACATTTGTACCTGATGCTGATAGTTGAATAGTTTAAATAGAGATTAATAATTATAAATTAATTTTTTGTTTTGTAAATTTAGTGTTGAATAATAGCACTGTGGTATTAGGACTAAACAAACAAACTTGATTTTGTTTTTCGAATTATCTCATTAAATTCGTTATATAATCACATTGATTCAATAATAAATGTTAACTAATGTTATTTCTTATCGGAATATTGACATAAAATCGCTACTAAACATATCCGTGAAGTGAATAATTACTGTTATAATAATCAATGAATTTAATGATTACATCATTATCTCAATGAAGTTACAGAATATTATCTAAAAATCAATATAATCAATCATTCGATGGATCAGGTTACGAATTGTAAATATTTTGATGAGGAATAAAACGAAGTATTTAACAAGTATGTGGATTTATTAATTTTTTTTTTTAAATTTTATCATGTCTCATTTATTTATAATTATGTCTATATATATCGATGCGTGCGAGTTACGGTATTACTCTCTTCAGGTTTTTGAAGTGAGTTTAGGAATTTTTCGTTGTCTCCCGATGACCACTTTGGAACTTCCCCGCAATTAGCCAATTAACCTCAGATGTCTTACCCAGGAAAGCAGTTCGCAGAACTTGTTGCCCAGTCGGTTCTCATAACATTTATCGCTCTCAGGCAAGATGCAGGGGGTCTGAATCTTAATGAAACAACTTCTGGCTGGTTGTACAATATCCTGAACGAATGAGAGTTGGTTTTTACTTGCAATAAACTCATCAATAATTTCCTCGAATATTGTTCTTCGGTTCGCAAGTTCCTTAATAGATGGAAGGGTCACGATTACGCAATGTCCTCATTGATCCGAGTTCTGATAGATTATTCAATCCGGAATTTTGAAAGTCATCGGAATTCGCATTTAGTCACTAACTATTAATTTAAGATTGGCCAATCTTAATGCGGAAGAAGCTATAATTTGAATTTACCTTATAGATGGTTATTATTGAAAAACTGATATCCTTGAAGCGATGATATTGGATTCATATAGGACTTTAGAATATTAAAGATATATTTGTACATGATTTGTTTTTGCATGAATATATTGAGCTATGTTTAGAACACAAAGATTGTAAGGAATAACGAAATTAATAAAATTGAATAACTTGACAACCTAGCAGACATATAAATATTGTATACACTCCTCACATATATGCGAAATAATATAATAATTTCCAACAATTAAAAAGATAAACGGTATACATGTTTATAAAATTTACATAGAATATCATAAAAGTGGTGATGTGCCATTTAAAGATTTAACTTTTTAGGTACTAATGTGAAAAAAAAAGTTAAGACATTCAACATTTATCCAATTTCTGGTCAATCAAAAGATCTGTAATGGTCTTAAGATTTTGCATAGATATACCTATTTTCTAGGTCTCCGCGCTCCTTTGATTTTTTATTGTTTTTTAAAAAACTTGTAAGGAAATAAAATAAAACATGCAATATGGTTTCTTGTGTTAATATATTAATTTATATTATTATTAGCTCTGTTATGGACATAGTTTTAGCATGAAAATTTAAACCATTAACATTAATATTGCTTAATCTTATTACTCTCTGGACATTACTAATATTAGTAAATATGCATAAATTAAATAATATACTACAATCAGTAAAAATATACTAACTTTCTTTTTTTTTAAAATATAATCTACCTATCACCTATACTAATAAAAATTTATTTATTTTTTTAATCTGTGAGCAAAATTTTTGGGTAATTCTTTTTCCTTTACAAATAATATTTAATTATGCATGTTTTAATAACATTTTATTTCTTGTTTCATTTAAAAACGTAATCGAAACTAATAATATAATTTTTTATTGTTAACTTTATTATTGTAACTTTTGATCTGATAAAATACTTATATTAAATATTTATTAGATGAAAATTGAAGAGAAATCTGTACAGAACTATATAGTGTCCTGAAAATTTTCTATTAATGGAAATTAAAATGAACGCGTTTTTGAAAATTTAGACTTTTGTTTATTTCTAAAATATTAATATTAGTAATTTTTCTCTTATTTTAACAAATAAAAGAATAGATAGTTAATTTTTCCACGTGCAGTCTCTCATCTTCTTTTTAAAGCACTCCTTCAACTCTTAGGTTTTGTGGACCTTAGTTCCATTTACCTGACGCCTGCTGGTAGGCAGGTATCATTACCATTGCAGGTAGAAGTACCCTGCACTAATTACCTACGGGGCTTCAAAGACCAAGTTCATTTGCTGCTTTTTGTTTTAAAGCCCCCTTGGGACTTTCGGATGATCCTTGCCTTCGGCCCTACCTGCAATATCTATGACAATAGCTTCATGTCCAAGTGTGCTATAAGTTACCCTGTCCCATTTGACAATGTCTTCCATCAGAGGAACGGACGAGGTGTACCTGGGCGAGCCTGTCAGTGTAAGGTATTCTAAAAAAAAATTTTGTTTTTTTTCCCTAACCAATGCTTTTCGAAATAGCCTAACTTCTTCTTTAAAATCAATATGACAAAGAGAAATTCTTTTTAATAAAAGAGAACTTTGCATGAACCGGATGTGGATATACGTTCCAACCGAGAATGCCCAAGGGAGGGAGCTACAACGCCTCCATTATCTAATTGTAAGGGAAATAGAAGTTCTCGAATGGAAAAAGCTATTATTCAATTACGTTTAATAAAACCGCTATTACCACTTTATTTATTTTTCTATTTCACTGTTTAAATGCTGTCTAGTGTTTAGCTCTGACAACTTAATTTTTAAACAATAATGATTTTGTTTGTAGTTAATACTTTTATGTATGTTTAAATCATACATTTTGTTACAGTTAGTCCCATCATCTTTGAGTCCGAAAACATTAGTAGAGGATCTATCTAAATATAATTATTATGTCCATATTTATTTCGGTAGAGTTGACATTTGAATGCCCGATTCTCTATTAAAATTGAATGTTTGAATAATCAATTTTGGATTATCTTTTATCCTCGAGTAAGCAGGAACTAATTAATTTATATTTAAATATAAATTATTAATAATTTTGATCAGTAGTCCGTATTTGAATACCTAATTTCCTAAATAACATAATTTAAAATAACAATTTAATTAGTTTTTGTTATTTTAGTAATTTCAGATATTTGTCAATTTGACCCGCCCCGGTGTTGCCGTTAGGGTGACTGCCTTATTTTATATTGAAAATGTTTATTTTTTAACTAGTGGAGCAGTATTTGAAAAGATTTATTTACGTCGAGCTACATAAGGGGAATTCAAGATGTTGTGTTCAATGTAAAATAATTTACTATGTTAAATGTTATAAGTATAGGATTGTGAGCAGCCATCTTTAAAGTCATGTTAAATGTCAAATGCATGAGAGCTCACTTCTTGTTATTGTTTATTAGGACTAAAGGGTGTAAAACCTAACATTTATCACCTCAAAACTTCTAAATTTTGATTAAAGTAATTAATTAATACATGCTTAAAGTGAGTGAAAAGTGGTAGTTATATTAAAGTTTGACTACTGAGTGTTCGGTTTAATAACTTCCAAAGCAATACTAACAAAATTCAAACTAAAACTACGAGCAAGTAACCTATCTCTACTAACAAAACGGTGACGAGATCAGCTGGTCTGTTGCGTGACGTCATTCTCTATTTAACAGATCTAGTAAGAGAATCTCAACCATGTTATAGTTATATCGTTTTAACATGCTAAAAGCAGGAAATATTTCTCCATTTAACTTGCTTTAACATTTTAAACTAAAGATCATGAATACTACTATTATAGCTCTTATTATAACGAGGTATTAGTGCGTAACTGGAAAATCCATATTGTTCTTTCTATGTTACAAAATTTTACATCAAAGTGAATTGGCCGTGGGTTAAGTTTCTAGAACTATTTATTTTTACATAATCGAACCTTAGTATTCAAAATAGCGTCTCCATGTGCTAATCTCTTGATCGGGACTGAATCTTTAACATGGATTGTCATTTTATCGATGTTGTCGTTGACATTGAATTGACTATCAACTTGTTGCAAAAACGACGATGCTGAAAGCTGGAAATTCCTTCGAATTGCGAAATTCGCGTTACTGATCAAGGCAGTATAGTTCAACTTAAGGATTTTTTTTTCATAATTTTTTTTTATTTTATTTTTTATATGTATTTTTTGTTCTTTATTTTTGTGTATACGTCAGAAATGAAAGTTTAGATTAGATTCTCTTAATGCTAAAAGAGAATTTTTAGAATCAATCATAATTAGTTAGTATAAGAAGAAAACAATATGTGTTTGATTTATCTATTTTAACAGAGCGTACGTTTCGTCCCGAACCAGTAGACCATCATCAAGGCTAGAATAATGTGTAAAAGCGAATCTCTCGCTAGAACTTACTTATTATATTATCTATTCTAAAATAATAATGACAATATCGATATTGTCACTACTAGTATGAGCTAATATTCTTTTTGTAGGGGTTCATATTGATTTCAATTTAGATTAGATGGAAAGAGAATTATAAGAAATAAATTGTTATATTCAAACTTAATTAGAGTTTTATACATTTTTATTGGAATACATATAATTGTATTTTTTTGGCAAGAGCTAAAGAACTCCTTTCACACGAAGAGATTTTATTCTCAAGTGACAATAGGAGCAACTATAAAAATTATTGTCATTTAATCCTACAATGGGATAAAGTGCATCTTGGACACGATGGTGTTTATTGAATGAATCGGAACTATAAATAGTACTCATGATATAATTTAAGTGGCGAACCTCCCCGGAGATGCTATTGCACTAACCGCTCCCAGCCGCCACCAATGAACCTCCAGGACCTCTGTAATCGTTTTATGACTGTTAATAATATCCTGCCTGTTATCTGTTAGTCCTGCTATATTTAGTTGATCTGTCTCCATTGGGCGAAATGTCTTTATCATTGATATGATGTTCAGGAGGGTTCACATCTCTTATTGCCCTCTAGTTTATCCTCTTTCTTATTAATTCCATTTCCTCAATTATGGTTTAACACAATCGGTAGTGAGTTTAATTTTTTTTTCAGATTAAATAACATTGTTGGTTAAATTATTTTGTAATAAATACTATACTCTAAAGTAGAGGAATTAACAAGAGTATTTTAAGGACTTAACTGGATTTGCACGTTTTGGATCCTTTCAGTTCATTTGAATAAGATATTATGCAATGTTTCTAACCTAAATATTAGTTTAATATGATATTGATGTGTGAGTTGTAACACAAATATGAAAAAGAAAATATTCAGCCGCATCGTCCAATTATTGTTTATTATAGGTACATACATTTATTTGAACGTAATAAGATCAGAATATACAGAAGAGACTTTACAAAAGTCAGAAATTCTATAAGAAAATATAACGATGTTATGATATT
>NW_027112804.1:815918-821388 GCF_000696795.3 Halyomorpha halys
TCTGGTCCGTCGGCTTCATCTCCGCAACTAGAACTGTTACTCTGCCTCATTTTCTCTCACCTAGACCTCCTCTACCTAGTCAGTGTCCAGGGCTCATCCCCTGGCACGGCCTTCCTTTCTTAACCATAATTGAATACGTCTTGTCGTGGGCCTTCTGTTAAGAGACATCAGGCTGGAGAAATCGCCTCAGACCAGACAACCCCGACAGACCCTTATCCATAAAACTACAATTATATATAGTTAGTTTTTTTTTTCTGTATCTTTGTTTGTGTCTTTGGTTTGTAGTTGATTGTTAATGTTTTACAATTTTGTACATGTTTAAAATTTGTACATATTTATATATATTGTTCAAAGTCAATTCTTAATTTGTTTAAATGGAGTTCCAGCACAAATTACATTCCAGCATCACATTAAACTTAGCTAAGCTCCTAATTTCAAATATGTTACCATTCATGTTCCTGGTAATTGTTTAAAATAATATTTTTTTTTAATAAATATTAATGATAAATACCTTTTTTTACAATTTTAAATTTATTTATAAAAAGTTTCAACATTTTTTTTTTAAATCTTTAATCTGATATGATGAAAATAATATATATCATATTTTTTTTGTTGAAACATAATGAGTAAACACAGTTCAAGTTGTTGATTAAA
Organism: Halyomorpha halys; assembly: GCF_000696795.3. Taxonomy (NCBI): domain Eukaryota; kingdom Metazoa; phylum Arthropoda; class Insecta; order Hemiptera; family Pentatomidae; genus Halyomorpha; species Halyomorpha halys. Next base: position 816,573 of record NW_027112804.1, read on the forward strand.
AGTTTTTGTTGTGACCTGTTTGTAAAAATGTTACGTCAAAATTAAGTGATATTTAAAAATAAATAAATACACTAGGGAGCACGATTATTCTTTGTCCTTTAATTACATATTAATTCATTAATTAATTCAATTTGTTCAAATAAAGTGATTAAAGAAAAAAAGGATTCATATGAGGGATGAAAATAGATTTTTATTTTCATTAATAGCTGCAGTTGTACATTGCCATCGTATCTCGTATAAACTGGTTTATTCACTGTTACCATTCGATTAGATCTGGAAAATTACTAGTTATAGTGAAAATCTAACACTCATAAAAAAATTAAATATCTCGCAATTTCTTCCCCTGGTTGAGAAACTCAATTATATTCGGCAGCGTGTTGCTTACGTAACCTGTACTCTTACTATTGTAGTAATTTGAGATTAATTCGTTTTATATGTTAAAAATACGCAGGCGTACGTTTTTCAGTTACAATTGCCATTGAAGTCGAGTTTGATATCGTTGCCAAAGAAGTTTAGAAGTAACCATTAGTTTAAGATAGATAATTATATAATATCAGGATTTCAACTCAGGACTTCAAGTCCTGAAGTATCCCAAGTTTGTGATCATTTATTTCACATTTCTTTGAGTTCTAGTTAATATTTTAAAACTCACTATTTATTCAAAGTCATATTTATGGGCAGTAAACTATAATTTATTGGTTTTTGTGTCTCAAGTAATAATAATGATTAAATAAATTTCTTATTGCTTAAAAGTAAAAAAAATTATTATTTCTAAAGTTTTGGTTTATTTGTGGACTTTCGGTGGTATAAAAAACTGCAAATCCGATTTCTGCCAATATTACCGTTGGTTCCTTTCCTTACTGTAGTTAAGTTTTATATAACCTTGATCTCCAGTATTCGGTTCGGTAACAGTAATTCCAAAATCTCGTTGCAATCTCGCGTTTATTCCAGGGACTGAATGTTTTTTATGTCAATTTTTCAAGTGTTTTTATGTCAACGGATAAATTATGATGTCGTGACCGCGACTCGGCCAGGGTCTACTGGTTTGGGGGAAAAAAACTTGTTCTAAAGGTGCCTTAAAGAGTATCTTGCTAAAAATAGAAACGTTCTCCAACAAAATGGATTAGGATATCCTTTTCGATTGTAAAAGTTCGTTTAAAAAATGCTACAATATCCAAATCGGTGTTTAGAGAAAATCGTACAGTAAAAAATACATATATGTAAATCTCAAATACACTTGAAAAACTCAATTCTAAATTTGAAAATTCTTTTGTAAATTTCATTTATGTCTAGACTTTTTTTTTTTTAAACTAGTTTAATATTATTTAATAATATTTTCTATTTCCTATATTAGATATACTGAAAATTGTTGTATTTATATACTGGAAATTGTCGTTTAACTTATTTTATGTCGGACGCTGACATTCTTCCCTTGATTGACTAAATATTTTGGTATTTCCTGTTTAATCAAAATATTATATTTCTTGTGGTCAAAATATTAAGCATTTTTGAAATCGATGTTAGAGCTGATAAAAAATATATTAGTATTTTTCCTTTCCCTCTATTACCTCACTAAGTAGTTTCTTATTCTTTAACTAGTTTTATTCAATTTTTTTTTCGCGTATAGCAATTTATTTGTAGTTTAAGGTTTTCCATGATAGAATTAGTCTTGTTGCTAAATGGGTCAGAAGCGGTAAACTACTTTTTTTCTTGAACTTAAGAGAATTTTTTGAACCCCTTTCCCACGTTGAAGTTATTTTGAATAATTACATCACCATTCATGTTGGTTAGTCCATTACTGTAAATCTTGAAGTAGTAAATTAAAACTGCCAGTTTTCTTTCTTTTTTTTTTTCCTTTTTTTGTTTTTTGGCATTTATTCAGTTATTAGTCAATCTTGCTTTTGTGAGCAATAGGAATTTAACTTTATGATTACGTTAATAAGTTCTACTTGTTCGGTCCTATGTTTTGTTTTCATAACTATTTAAATTCTATAAAATATATACACTGACAAATATATACAGAAATGCATATATATATATATTTATTTATATATATAACCAATCAATGAGAATTAAGGTCTGGAAGACACAGAAAGGAGACGGAAAACCGCGGGCTGGGAGAAAGATAGCCTGGAGTCATGGGATTCTTGAAGTCCAGCCAAATCGCGGCAGTCCTTCCAGGCTGGGAAGCAAGTTCTTGTCTCATCTCTTCAAATCCACATTCATTGGATGCTAATAGTGTTGTTGGAAAAAAAAATAAAATAAAAAACTTCTAAGTATTCTGCCATCGATCAGGTCTTATAAACATGTAGCTTTCATTCTGATATTTTCGTTTAAAACTTATCTTTGTAAGGATTATTTTGTTTCTATCGAGTTTGCAATTATTAGGCAATAAAATTTTTATTGCATAATACCATATTTTTTTTTGTACGGAGACTTATACAAACAAGCGACAAGATTTTTTTAAATATTACAATAATCCATAAATACTTTTATTTCATAGTATTTCGTTATCCATTAACATTATTTCTATTCAATTTATTTTCTGAAACTCTTTTCTTTTGAATAGATATTCAAGAAATATTTCTCATGAGTTTTGTAATGGATTAAGGATCTAGCACAGAACTGAAAAACATCTAAATGCCCTTTAAAAAAAACATCAACGTTGATGTATAATTTATTTCTTATTTAGAATGAAAAAGAGAATTTTAATTTATAATCCTCAGTTAACGGTTTCATTGTGTATCTTTGTCGTATAAGTTGTTAAAATTAATGCTATAATTACGATTACTAAATATAGATTTATTATTGCTCTAAATTTTTTTAGATGTAAGCAAATATTTTGTATAAGTTTCGTTAATGAATAATGATTTCACAGTTCATAAATCATCGGATGTTTTTCAAAAACATGACGCACGGATTCATCTTCATGTCAGGAAAATAAAACGTTAAATGATTTCTAACTAGTATCATTCTCTCAAAATAATTTTTCTTTTATTTCCTTAACTGAAATTTTTATTTTCACCAATGAGGTTTGTTTTATTTTCGTTAATGATATATTTTTATTTTATAATTGATAATCACAATCTTCTATATTTAAATCCAATAATTATAGATGTTTTTATGAACAAACGCATGCAATATTGATAAGAAAAATAAATAAATCTATATATTTTATTCTATTTTAATTAAAAGAAATTAAGCAAAAGCATAAGAACAGTTGTATAATAAAAACACTAAGCACATTTCCATAATTGTTTTTTATCCTTGAACTCTGGTACTTGCTAACCCACTTCTTAATTGTGAAGAGTAACACCAGGAGATCACAGTGCTTTTCTTAAAATTTGTGTTGATATTTGCCCAGCCATTATTGGACAGTAATAGACTAATATCTCTGAATTATTCTTTAATCATGAATGACATAAAATTATTTGGTTATTACGCCTAACCTCGACCTCAACTATGGTACTCCAATTATTTATTATGATTTACTACTTCATTTACTTATTAATGTTATTTTTTATTTGTTCCAGGCGTAGCGGTAAGACGTGCCAGGATTTGGCCGTTCAGCTGGACGTGTTCGACGAGCAGCGGGAGAACGACGAAGCTCAGAACGCAAATCAGGGGGTTGACCTCAACTCCCACCTAGAAGTATTCTATGCCATTCTCAACAGGGTGAGTTATTATGTTCAATTTATATATTTGATCATAATAAATAAATTAATATTTGTCTATCCACTGAAATGTCAGTTGTAATCAGTATTATTTCCTACTAGAGTTAGACTCGGTCATACAAGACCGGCGAGGTTTTGAAAGCATTAATATGACTTACAAACATAGCATTGAACGAATGCCTTGGGAAAATAAACGCTTCAAATTGTGTTCTTAAAATTCAATGAACTTTTTTTTTTGTGGGGAGGTTGATTGTCCAACTTCCGACAATAAGAACCATAATGTGTCTGCCCAACCAAGCCCGCCAGCCTGTATAATCACATCAGATCTGACTAGCTGTCTGCTTTTTTTGTGTCCGCTAGAGACTAGATGTATTGTACTGGGTTGGTCTGAAAGAGAGAACCCCCTTTTAACTAGGCGATGACTACATAAATCAATGATACCTCGAGGGTGAAGTTATTTTCTGAGAGAACATAGGGAGTAGAACTCATCTGTGACCTACATTATTTCAGCAATCATTGATAATGTCAAAGCATAGGATAACAGTTTTTCGTTCCCAGTCGGAGCCGGATTTCAGCATGAAGGTAACGGAGGGAGCCTAAAACCTAACACTTGGTTAAAACAATACCATATAAAATAATAAGTAATATTAAAATACTACCACTTAGGATAAAGCTACTAAAGTATGCCAAGAATGGTCCAAATTTAAAGGAAGAAGATAAATAAACCACATTGGATAGATAAGCCAGAGTAATTGTTAGGAAATATGCTTTTAATCGACAATTATTTTTATTAATTCTTGTTTTATTATAACTAAAAATGACATTTCTAAGTAAATTAATCATTCGTCACTCTCTCCTGATTACATGGTTAATGTGTTGTGTTTGTTACCCAGGTTGCTGATACTCCGCAAGAGATACCGTTCCTGAGTATCCTGCAACACCTGCTGAGGATAGATCCTAAGGAACCAGTGAGCGACATAGTGTGGGATACGGCGGAGCGGCTGGTCCATCGAGCGACCCTGCTGGAGTCGAGAGAGGACGCGACACGATTGCTGAGGTCGCCCAGCCAGAAGCAGCTGGCCTGCCACCAGCTGGGGAGCAGGAAGGCCAGCCTCAGCACCGCCACCGCCGCCGCCGCTCCG
>NW_027112804.1:821438-822752 GCF_000696795.3 Halyomorpha halys
GCCCCACCACCGCCACCTCCCGTCCCTATGGCACCGCCGCCACTGCGACCACCGCCTCCAGCGGCGCCCTCTATCAGCCCCGAGCCCCATGAGGCCGCCAACGTCAAGCTGCTGCCTCAGCAGGAGACCCCCATCCCCAAGACCAAGATGAAGACCATCAACTGGAACAAGATTCCGAATAACAAGGTAAACTTTTCATGATTCACCTTATTACTGTAAAGTTTATTTCACTAATGATTATTCAATATTATAAGAAATTGATAATAGATTGAATATTATCAGATAATTCCAGAACAAAGCCTGAAGTCACCCAAATAACACCAATCAACAGTTCACCAGTTATCGTAAATACAAACCAGATAAAGCATATCTCACATTAAAGTTTAAAAAAAAATAATAATAACCAAATATTGAAATCATTATAAAGGTGGCTATTATTGGTGATTATTTTGTATTGATAACTTTTCATATATAACATGAATCTTTAGTGATTCTTACTTTTCATAGGTCTCTTTTTAAAAAAATATTAAGATAAAACAAAGTAATATTTTATAGTTCTCCATTACAAAGAAATTTTTCTGTATCACATATACACAACACCTCGCTCCCTGAGCTCAATCCATACATTTTTATTTTTAAAAACACATTCTTAAAACAGAAGGGAACCATTTAGACTACTTATTGTTGTCGCTAGAGATAATGTTTTCCCCTTCTTCCTCTATCCCCTAAAAAACATTCTTCTAGCATAGTAATTTTTATGGACTCTTTTTGATTCTCCATTGTCATGATAAAGGAAATGATTTTACTTACATTGACAAATTTTTTAGAGAGTTTCTGGTATTTCATTACCTGTTGTATTTGGTGTGAAGTGGTTAAGGTGAGTGTTCATGAGTTAAATGTTGACTGGTTGGTTAGTTATTTACTGCTATTGGAGAGACTTAAGGCTGTTCAAATAATATTCTTTCCATAATTCTAGTCCCTTTTTTGCTCATTAATTAATAATTTTTTTTGGTGAAAGAAATTATTTCTTTTCCCATTTGTCCTTTTAACATCTAATCATATTAGGATTCCAAATTAGTAACTAATTAAGTTAAAACATTTTATAGGTTGTTGGAAAGCACAACATTTGGTCTGTTGTTGCAAGAAACCACCAAGGTTCGCCAATGGCTGATCTGGATTGGTCTGAAATGGAAGGTCTGTTTTGCCAACAAGCTCCTGCTTCAACACCCCTGACTGCTTCTCCTAGACCTTCCAGGGACCATTCTGATTCTAAGAAAAAAGAAGCTGCAGAGGTATTGAATAATTATTTAATTA
>NW_027112804.1:822842-847006 GCF_000696795.3 Halyomorpha halys
TTTTTTATTTGAAGTTGAAAACTTAATCTACCATTCTTCAATATTCTGTTGCAGATAGCCTTACTTGATGGCAAAAGGAGCTTGAATGTAAATATTTTTCTGAAGCAATTCCGAAGGTATTACGATTTATTTACTTGTTTTTTAAAGAGTTCATTACATAAACTTTATATAAGCTTCATTTATATACTATTTTCTGTTATAGTTCAAACGAAGACATTATACAACTTATCAGGAATGGTGAGCATGATGACATTGGTGCAGAGAAGTTAAAAGGTCTTCTTAAGATTCTCCCTGAATTAGATGAGCTTGAGATGTTGAGGAATTTCGATGGTGACAAATCGAAACTAGGAAATGCTGAAAAATTTTTACTTCAGCTTATTGAAGTTCCCAAGTAAGTCTTCTTTATAGAAGCATTGTTAATGTAACTGATTAATTTTATTATGTTTAAATAATTATTTATTTGTCTATTTATCACAGTTATAAATTAAGAATTGAAAGTATGCTACTGAAGGAGGAATTCGCTGCAAACATGAGCTATTTGGAGCCAAGTATTAATGCTATGATTGTTGCTGGTGAAGGTAATTTTTATTAAGATTTTAATTTCGTTTGTATCAATAATTTCATGAAACTGAAACTGAGCAAAAACAGATTATAATAACATTATTCTTTTTTCAGATCTAATGAGAAATGAATCGTTGAGAGAAGTATTGTATATGGTTGTGGTGGCAGGAAACTTTTTGAATTCTGTAAGTATAGCATTATTTTGTTTATTTATTACTTTTAACTTTAAGTTCCATTGTCAAAATATGTAGCACTATGTATAACTTTTTTTTAAAAATGTTTGATAATAAATTGTTTTATAGGGAGGCTATGCCGGAAATGCTGCTGGTGTAAAGTTATCATCGTTGCAGAAACTCACAGATATAAGAGCAAACAAGCCTGGGATGAACTTAATTCATTTTGTAGCGCTGGTAATTATAATTCTCCTTGTAGTGTTAAAAATATCTAAAATAGTTATAATTTGGTTATTTACTTAACGATTATATTCAGAATAATTTGTAATCAATTTTTTTTTAACAGCAAGCTGAGAAGAAACGGAAAGAACTTCTTCGTTTCCCTGATGATATGGGAATACTGGAAGAAGCTACAAAGTAAGTTTCTATAAATTATGTTTCTTACTACAACACTATGTATTTTATTATATATGCTTAATTTAGAAACTTCATTACAAGCATGCAATTTGGATATTATTAGGTGAGTTTTAAATCTAATTTTATTTGAACTTTGGCATTTTAACATATCATAAAATGATTTCAGGACAACCATAGAGCAGCTTCTCAATGAAATCAATGCCTTAGACTCGAGAATAAAAGTAGTCCACAAACAAATAGACTTACCCTCTACTGAGAAGGAAATTAAAGATCAAATGGCTGAATTCCTAAAGGTAAATTGAAGATCATGAAATGTACTCAATAAATTAACCTTTTTATCTCATTCAAGTTATAAATTTATGTGTTATTTATTTACAGATAGCCGACCAAGAAGTATCAGGGCTTAAGAAAGATATGGAAGAACTTGAATCAGTTCGTAAATCACTTGCAGATTTCTTCTGTGAAGACCCTGCTGCCTTCAAACTTGAGGAATGTTTCAAAGTATTCCATGGTTTTTGTAATAAGTTCAAGCAAGCTGTTATAGAGAATGAGAGGAGAAGAGTTCAAGAGGAACAGGCTGCCGCGAGGAGAAAGCAAAGAGAGGAGCTCGCTGCGAAGCGAAAAACCTGTAAATACTTTACCTTTGCAACAAACCATTAAATAAACTATAGTTATGCAGCAGATTTCATAATTTTTTTATTTTTTAGTGGGAACACAGGGATCAAATGGTTCCGAATCAGAATGTAATATTGTTGATTCCTTATTGTCTGATATAAGATCTGGTTTCGCTCAGAAAGGTTCTGAAAATAGAGTGAGTATTGGTGTAGATTATTTTTATTATTATTTTTTAGATCAATATATTTTATTAACATAAACTAATCTGCAATTTTGTAGGTGAGGAAGATCGGGAATGGTATGATGACCTCTGAGGAAGACATCTCCACTATGGGATCCCCTGCCCTTTCGAGGAGAAGGCTCGGCTCATTTTCTTGTGATCAGCCTCCAAGTAGTGGGCGTGAAGACACGTATTCACCTGGTTAGTTTTGGACCATAATAAACTTTTTTTGATAACAAAAATATAATAAAATTTGCATTTTGTAATATGGGCTTAATATTTTATTTCTAAATTTTAGACATCACACCCACTGGTAGCTTGAGGCGTAGGAGGAGTCGAGTACCCTCTGAGGAAGATGAATCAACCTTAATGGATTTCCTTAGGGCTTCTGGGCACGATGGTTCTAGGGAAAGAAAATCCTGGGGTAGTCTGGGTAAGCATTTGGTTCTTTCATCTACTTTAATATAAAAAATTTAGATCTTTTTATCAGTATATTTTACAATTTTCCTCACTGATGAACAGTTATTAGTTGTAAATCGTTCATTTAAGATTGAACTTGTCTTATAGAGACCAATGAATATTGTTCTTACTGATCTACAAAACCTTTTTGAAAAATTGGTTATTGAATGTGTTCTTTATTCTGATATTTTACTGATTGTTGTGTATTTTTTGACCTTAATTTAAGGCCAAATGATCTAAATATCAAAGGAAATGATATACATTTTAAAATCTATAGATCATTTTGAAGGAACGGTTAGAGGTGGGCATACAGACAGCTCTATCCTTTAGTACTTGTTCTGTTCAGGGGCCGTTTCTGAAGTTAAATCTGTTAGCATGGAATTGGCAGTGGAACAAAGATTATATTATTGTCAACAAATTATTTTTTATCAATTTTTTAGCACTTAGATCACTTGGTCCCACTGTACCTCAATTCAGGCTAAATCTTATTGTTTAGAAGCTGCCTCTTTTACCAACAATCCAAAAGAATGAAAAATCTACTTGATTGTTAAATATGATCACTATCCATTTGCTTAAGAAAGTTATAAATTATGTTTTAGATCGGTCTTGGGCTAGGCGTGCCAGAGGTGGAGGAAGGAAGAGGCCAGATCTACTTACCGCGGACTTCTCTGGAGAAAGGGAAAGACCAACATCACCATCTACACTACCCACAACCCCTGATGAGGAATGTAAACCGAAGTATGTATCAAATAAATTTTCTACTTATTTAAAATAATTAACAACTTAAAGCTATCTTAAGATCTTAAAAGCATTTCTCTCATCCAAATTTAATTTAATTTAATTTTGTAAAATGGTAGAAATGTAACCCATATTGAGAGAGGTATGTTTCTGATGGTTAAATATTGTACCTATTTACTTAATGATTATGCACAGTTGACAAAATATTTATAAAATATTAAATAAAGTATTCGAGTTAATGAATACTTATAACACATTTAAAGTTAAAAGAGAAAATTTTAGTAACTTAAATATACATGGAAATACTTACACTTTTTTAGATTTTTATAAATCTGGGGTCTACCTGAAAATAATAATTTCTACAGGAAAATATATATTTAATTGCTCTTATTTTGTGATGGAAAGTATAACTACCATCAAAGTTACATGAAAATGGTGATCTTGCTGTTAAGATAGTAAATAACAGGAAATTAATTGTTTGAGAAAAAATATAGTATTGCCTTATATTTGCGTTTGTTAATAATATTATTTAAAATTCTCTATTTTTATCTTAATGATTGAGTAGGTAGGTTTTATGAAATAAAAAATGGAGTTTTATAAGCTTTTTTATTTATAACAATTGTAATTATAAAAAGTTTTTTAATTATAATAATTAGAGGTATATTATTTCTAATGATTCTCTTTCATCTATTAGGCCCTGGAAACAAAAAATTGAGGCCTGGTTATCAGAAAATGAAAAAGAAGATAAGCAAAACGAGGAAATACGCAGACGACCGAGACGATTCCAAGGTAACAGGCGTTCGCTCGAAGCTGATTCAGGTGAGATTTCTTAGCATTTTTACTCATTTACTGTATGGTTCCTGTAAAACTAAATTATTGTTATAATGGTGCTGAATTTTATAGTATTAATGTCAAGATTTTGGGAGGACTGTAAAAGTAGTGTAAGTTAGATTATGGTCGAAAGATTTTTAGACACTGCAGAACATTTTACAATTCTGAGTTATACTACCTTTGTTCTCCTTCCTCTCAAGATATTTTCTTTAATATATATTAGAATACAAATATTTTAGTGTAAGAAACATATCAATTTCACCATATTATATAATGTGTAAAGCACTTAACCTATTTCAGCCATTTTCTGACTTAAAATAATTTTCCCATCCTCCCTTGAAATTATAAACAATAAAATAAATTGATTTATTACGCTATAATATTTCATAATATTTGACAGAAGAGTACGTTAGTATACTTAGGTGTATCTTTTTTTATTAACTAGAAAAAAACAGCTAGAATTTAACCCAACTTGAAATAAATTGGCCTAATATCCTTAGTACAATTCTGTTGTATTTATGACTTTATTTAAAATGTTTCAAATACTTTAATTCTTTTTTTTAAATTTCACTCAAATGTCTATTTCTCTATAATTTTTATCATGAAAATATTAGTAGTTTCATTTCAAAACTTGAGTATACCTGTAGGGTTTAAATTAAAAATGGTATTTCCTATTCTTTCCCCTCATTAATATAAAATATTAGGTACTATTCATTATACAGGCCTCAATTCAGGACGTAATGTCATTAATTTTTTTTTGTTACAGAGAGCGAAGGAAGGAGTGGTACTTTGGATACATTACCTGAAGGCAAACTTGCGGAAGGAAGTTTGCAATACAAAAGGGTCTATTCTGACTGGAAGCCAACCATTGATAAAACGGATGTTGTTGGTGCAATGGAAGCTATTGCTGGTAAGTTATTAAATAGTATTTTACACTAATTGTAGATTTTATTTAGTAACTTTTTGGATCTTTGTTCTTCACTTCTGAAATAACATTGCTATATATTGATTCCTTACTATAGTCCCTTTTTTGGCTCTCAGAGCAATGGATTTTAACAATCAAGATGTCAAAAGAAAGGTTATTTTTAAGGGGTAATGACAAATCTCAATTTCGATTATTAAATTCTAACTACAAACTTCATAAAAGAGATTAAAAAATGTGGGTGGTTTCAAAACTACTATGGTGATAAATTGGCAGATCAAGATGGGACTATTCAATTTTAAAGATTTAATGTAGACGTCAAGACCCACTTTAAGACGATTGCTCCTGAATCATATGATCCAATGATAGTCTCAGAGATTCCATAGTTCCTATGGCATTCTTATCTAGACTTTTTTGATTTGTTTATAAGAATCAACATAGTTCCCTAATATCACTCATACTTGTTTCTATGTGGAAGTAGTAGGATGGATACCTAATGCGGAAGTTTACACATATCATGGATATTGTGGTTGATGTTTATTTTATAAATAAAATTAGGAAATTTATTTAAAACTTAAAGAAATGATTCTAATTGCTTTCTGAAGATATTTATGAAGAGATGATCATGTATTCATATTTGTTTATGTAACATTTATTGCACTATTTTCTGGTATGTCTTTTGATATTTTCTCTTAATTGCTGTTTTTATTTTAATTTGGTTAAATTTTTTTTTACATTCTTTCATTTTAGAAGTGCAACCACAGTCTCCAGTGAAAGATAAATCACCTTGGAGAAAATCTAACCTTAATGTACCTAACACTTCAGAACAGACTGATCTTGATGTGCGGAGATTGAGGAGGCTGAAATCTCGGGGTAGTATGGATTCTGTGCCACCTTCCAGCCTTCAGGTATTACGATAATTTAATTATTCTCTTTCATATTAATTATAAGATAGCTAAATGGCCTCAATTGTTAATTATCATTAATTTAATTTTTTTAATTTCTAGTCTATCAATGAAGAAGAAAAGAGAAAGGAAGTAATTAGAATCCTTGGTGAATCCATGTCACCAGAAGAAAGCCTGCCAATTTATATCCGTTGCCCCTCTGAGCAGCAGCAACCTCCTGAGCAACCTATTGCTCTGAATAAATTTAAAGGAGGAAAAATGAGTCCATTATTAGCTAGGAGAGTTTTCCCTGACATGGCTGATCGGTCCCCTGAAGAACAAAATTTACCCCCTTTTGCTCCAAGAAGATCTCGAAAGCCTGAAATTTCGGACAAAGTGGAAATAGATTCTGACAACATTGAAACTCCACCAGCTGCTCGTAAAGTGCTTAGGGATCATCAGCGTTGTTCTAGAATGTTGAAAGATGAGGATGTGAAGGAAGAAGAAGAATCCTCCTTGGGAGATGGACAATTCGATCGGTTTGCTGCTTCTAGGCGAACATTAAGGTATAGGAAACCAGTTGAGGAAGAAACTCCCAAGAGGCCAGAGGTGACATCACCCGAATTAGTACCTGAAAAACAAGTAATAAAACCTGAAACCCAACAAGCTCAATCGATACCTGTTGAAAAATTATCACCCAAAGATAAGGAATCACGGCTGAGGAAGTGGCAAGATAAACTTAAAAGCAAGATTGAACTAGATCCAGAGGAAGAAGCTATAGCAAATATCGAAAAATCTAGTGAGGAACTTCAGAAGTTGTCCACGTCAGCAACTTTACCACGATCCTTTAGAAGAAATACCTCTGTCGATCCTAAGGATGTTCTTGAGGCAATTGGAAAACAATTAAAAGAGACATCTGAAGCAGAGAAACAATCAGAATCAAAATCAGATGATTGTAAGCTAACTGAAGCCATCAATAGGCTTTCAGCTTCATCAACGTTACCTAGATCATACCGAAGAAGAACTAATATAGATCAGAGTGATGTGGCCAAAGCAATAAAAAGGTTCAGCTCAAATCAAGAAGAATTTGACAAATTTTCTCCCCTTTCACATAGCTCCCAAAGCAATCCGAAGACTGAAGGACCCTCAATGAAGAGTAACACAACAGCTCACCCCATTCCAGATAGTAATAAGTCACCTTTTGTGAAAAATGATTTTATTCCCGAAATTAAAATTCATGTAAATACACCAGGAAAGTGCCGAAATGAACATGATTTAAATGATGAAGGGTTCGAAGAAACTCAGAGTTTAGTATCTGAAACACCTAGCCAAGGAGCATCTTCTGGAAATTTTGAAGGTGACTTTGTTGATGCTCCAAAGCCCAAGGCTGATTCAAAGAAACTTCTCAGAGCTGACAGCAGTGGAAGTGGAGATACAAGTAGTGGTGTAAATATGAAGGAATTTAAAAGAACCTCATCGATGAGATCTCCTACTAGTTCTGATAAGAAGAGTGTCATCCCAAGGCGGTCTGCTAGTTTAAGGAAATCTGATTCTCAGTCAAGTTTAACAAGGCAGCAGATCTTAGATAAGAAAACTCCTCCAGCAAAAACTGAAAGTACTCCTGCTCAAAGAAGGATTTTAGCCCTGGCTAATAAACAAAATTCAAAACCTGCTGTTTTAAAAAGTGACAGTAATATTATTCAAACACCAACAACAAAGTCCTCAGCTCCTTTAAAACAACCACAGAAGGTTGTTAAAAGCTCAGCCCCTACCAAGTCACCTCATTGTGTTCTACCTAAGAAGAAGGTTGAACGTTCTAGTTCTAAGAGCAGTTTAAGGAGTTCGAGGAGTTCCTTGAATAGTGCAACATCAGTGAGCACAGTGCGAAATGTCCGTCCAATTCCAGAAATCAAAAGTTATACAAAAGCCATAAAAAATCTTACCTCTGAACTTAAAAAAGAGGTGAAAAAACCTCTTGGTCAAAGCCAGGTTAGGAGCAGCAAGCCGACTGTCCCAGCCAGTAGGAGCAGCTCCAGTGGAAGTAGTATAGGACCTGTAGTACGAAGACCAAGGGTCGCTTCTGGTGTCAGTACCAGCTTCAAAGAGAACCAGGTCATTGGTGCACCACCAGCCAGCAGCAGCAGTGGTGAAAGCATTAATGGAACGGTCAAAAAGTCTGGTCTCAGCTTTATGAGGCCGACTGCGGCCAGCGCAGCCAAAGACACTATCGATTCTGTCAGGCATCGGGCCACTCTTAGATCTATTAAATAAGTCAAGTAAAATAACAAAATATTTTTTCTTGCAACGTGAAAAGTATTATATTTTATAAGTATTTTTACATTTTTGTACACTTTGATATATGTATAAAGAGAAAATAATTATATATTTATTCTTACTGTTCTGTTATTTTTATTGTGATTAACTCAACATTTTTGTTTTTATTTATTTATGTTTCTAATGTCGCTTGTATTATTGACCATTTAGAAAATCAAAATGAACCTTTTTTAATTATAATAATTAGTATTATTTAATTATTATAACTAACATGCATTTCTTATAATTTATGTTAGTTAATAAATATAATTTTAATTGTTGACAACACATTATTTAAAGAGCCGACAGGTTTAATTTTAACTGTACAAATTATGTTTAATGTTTTTTATTATAGTTGCTCTAGAATCTTGTGATGAATATTATTACTAGTGTAATAAGCAATTTATTTTTTTATAGATATATTATTAATAAGAATTAATAATTGTGTAACCTCATACTTCTAGTCACTTTACTTAGTTCAGAAACAACTAGTTTTTCCCTTGTTGAAACTATGGTTTCTATAATACGGTGACGAATTAGTACGCCGAATTTCGTTATATTGTATATCTGTTTGTTATGCATGATGCAGGCATTTACTTTTTTGTTTGAGCAAATGTATTTTAAGCATTATGTAATGGCAAGTTTATAGATCTGTCAGTACTTAATTTCCAATTTTTGTATAAAGTTTATGTAAATAAAGATTTTATATTTTTAAATTACTGAAGTGTTAGAATTAAGGTGTTTTATGTAAGGTGATTGCAATTGAAATAGATACCTACTAACACATTTGTCTTCTTTTTTTTCTATCCTTTTATAATTTGTAAAAAACTCTAAATGCAATATACTGTTTTAAATATATTCTAGTAGTTAGGACTGGCTTATAAAATTACTTCATTTTATGACAAAATTGAAGCTTCACTTAGTCGTATGAAAATTTGGAAACGAGTAAAAAACTTTTTCTTTAAATGATAAAATATACCAAAAAATTACAACTTACAACAAAAATATTCTTAACTTTTTTATCTCAAAATTTTTACAAGCAGCAGTTAAGAGGGGACAGACTGATGAACTTCATCCGTTCATTTTTCAACTAAATTTTATTTTACTTTTTTTTTTACAACATGTTTTTTAACACATAATAATTAATAATTGTCAAAAATGTTGATTTGAAAGAGAAACATTTGATTACAGCTTCTTCAAATGATGATATATAGTTTTCTTTAAGAACAAAATAAGTATGCTATTATTCCTCTGATTGTTCTTTAACATTTAATCTGTAATTGAAGGTTTCAGAAAGGAATCATGCTTAAAATATTATAGTTATTAAATGAATGTAACAAAAACCAAGTGTTAATGAGAAATTATTTTGTTCACATTGATTCAGATTATAGGTTGCTCCAACTCCTTTGTTTGCTTTCGAGGGGGATTGTGCAAATATTCGCTGATAACTCCGTCAGAATGCCAGAGTTTTATAAATGTTTAATAGCAAACTGTCCTTCATCTCACAAAGGAAAATAATTAAATAGAACGCACAACAGAGTGCACTAAAAGAGCATTAATAGTTAATAGTCTCTTGTGTGAACTGGGTGTGTGAATGATAAACAAACAATGAATTGTTATGAAATAAATGAACAAAGGAAAAAAAATTGACAGTCCACAGGTAGAGATTAAAAACTTTGTAAAAAAAAAATTTAATTTGTTTCCAAATTAGTTTGGAAAATGTAATATAAAAAATAAATTTTGCTCAAATTAGGAATAGAAAAACACATTAGTTTATATAGTTTATTAAAATAATGTGTGTTTCTTGCGTGTAATATATTGTAGATGAGAAAAAAAAAATCAAGAAAAAATGACAATACTTCCATGGATTATTTATGAAACCAAAGCATTGTAATAAGATGATTGGGGTGTAAAATTAGGAAAATATTATTTTAAAAAAGTTTGAAAAAGGCCAAAATCTTACTATCTCAAAAATATATAATATATATATGCATAAAATAATTTTTTTTACATATAAGATTAATAAAAAATGTTATAACCAAACACAAATAATAATATAATTTTCAACGTTTATTTGATTTATTGAGAATAAGAATGATGTATACAGTTTTAGATCAGCCATTAAGTCACAGATATCGAAAATACAGTGAATATTACCATACATAGTGATAAGGAAGGATTTTGTTTTCCAGTGCCTCCTATAATAGATGACAGTATCCCCACTCTGATTGAATACTAATCCCATTTATAAATTTAGCTAAATCACTTTTTTTCGGACATCTTTAGATCTTTGAAACAGAGGATTTCCTGGTTTATCTTGATGTCTGTACATACTTACTGTGTGCAGTCCACTCATTTGATCTTAAAGTATAGGGATAGACAGTTTCTGAAGTGTAGACATAGTTGGTTTAGCTTGAAGTATAGTTGCAGCTGATTGATCTTGAAGAGTTGGAATAGCAAAGATGTTGGTTTATGTATAGGTGAACTGTCTTTTCTTTCCTCCCCTCGTGAATAACTAAATGGTTGCTGCTTGAAAACCTGTCCTGTTGTAGAAGATTGCACTGACGGTAGAACTACTGTTAGCTGAGAGTTATTCTGTGCTGCTTATGCTCGTCATTGCAGCTGCAAGGCTTCCAAAATATGTTTACAATAAGTATGTATGCACTTAATTATTCACTTAAAAAAAAATAATAATAAAATAAAATAAACATAAAAGTTTGTCCTCATCGCCACTTTATTATAACCAAACACACAAATAATAATATAATAGTCGACATTTAATTGATTAATTAGAATCAGACTAATATATACAGTTTTAGGTCAGCCATTAATTCACAGAAATAAAAAAAAAAACTAATATTACCATACCTATATATAATGATTAGGGAGAATTTTGTTTTCCAGTGCCTCCTATAATACATAACATCTTGTATAGTTTTATTCTTTTCAATGTGGGTTTTATGACGTCCTAAGGAGATTTTTCCCCTCAAACATTCTGATTGGTAGTAAATAGTGAGAATTTTAGTTATGAGTTGACAAAATCTAAATTATGATTTAGCACTCCAAAAAATATAAAGGACTGTTTATAAAAAACATGATTTTTTTTTTTGCGAAATTGAAAAGTATATTAGCTGAAAAATTACATATGCATAAAAGTATAATATTTCTGAAATTAATTGGATATAAACTGAAAACAATAAAATTCCTTACAGAAAAGTATTTTCCAAACTTAAACTAAATTTAATATTTTGAAGCAGGTCTATGTATATCCATGATTGCCTGTAGATATTGCAACATAAAGTTGATATGATTTTTTTTCCTCTGAGGAAAGTCTTGCTTGGCTGATTTTCATTCTTGAAAATCTTTTCATATTTGGCTAAAAATTTTTAGAACAACTCATGATTGGTTTATAACAGATATCTTATAAAATACAAGATAAAATTAAATATTTCAGGACTAAAAATGGGTAAACAAAGATAGTTTTAATTATAATCTTGAAAATAAAGGATTCATAGGGAAAGTTTTGAGAGAATTATGCACAAATACATCCAGAGTAATGGACATAAATTTGAGGTTTGCCACCTTAATATTTTTCTGTAAATATAAAAAAAAATTTTCTTCTCTAACATAAAAACTGTTTTTTTTTTTTAATTGTTTACTCATTAGGCCTATTTATCGTAAGATCAAAAATATTGTCTAATTAGAATAAAATAAGTATGCTGTGTGACTAGCTAGCTACCCAATGAAGTTGGACAGCACAACTTTTTATTTTTTAATAAAGTTTTTCCCTTCCCAACCTATACTAATTTAAACCAGAGTAAAGTTCATAAATGTTATGTCCCAGGTATCGTTAAAGAGCAGCTGCTCGTTATCCTATGAGAACCAAAAAGAGGTCTTGGTGGAAAATATTTTAGAGAATCTAAATTTTTTTTTAATGTTTTTTTGAGGGTACTATTCATAAATTTCAACTTTGATACACTTATTTTTCTATGGAAGTATAAAACAATCTTTTTATAACCCCATAAATTGAAAACGATGTATTATTTGAATAGCTTCTAATATTTAAAATTAAATAAGAACAAGTTACCAAAAACTCTGATCCTAACGATTTTTTGTTTGAAATTATGCAAAGAATTGTTCAGCTGAAAGGAATGCAGAAATAAAGTCTCAGCAGAAAAATGTTATATCACAAAGCTTAATTTCGTCATCAGTGTTCAAAAATCGAATATTAAAATTAAGCAATTTTGAAAACAACTCTAAAATGAGATAACTTTCTGGTTCCCTTTTGACTGGACTAAGTTTTGAATTGAACACTTCAATACAGAACAGCCATGTTTGATGATTAGGATAAATTGTTAAAAGTTATATGAATTTATCTTATTTTATTTTAAATATCAGAAGCTATTCTAATAACGCATGGTTTTGAGTTATGAGTGAATGAAAAAGATGCTTCTGAATTGAATTTCAGAAAGGTAAGTTGAAATTCATTCATTAAGAATAACTTCGCAAATTTAAAAAAAATCTACTTAAACCTCTTTCTGGCTTCAGGGAGAGGCCTCCATTTGGTAAAGAGTGGTTGATCATAAACAATACCCTGGATAAAAAAAAAAATCATGGGGTATAGACATTGAGGATACTTAATCTTGTTCAATTTAGTGTAGGTTAATGTTTAAAAAAAAACTTATACAAAAACATAGTAATAATCAACAACATTGATTTAATCACTATACAGAAACATATTGAAGTATGTTCACTCGAATCAACTGGACAGAATACAAAGAGTTATGAGAGAAAAAATAACAATCTTTAACAGAAATAATCTTATAAACAACACCGACTTAATCATTACTCAGAAACATCTGGACAGAATACAAAAAAAGGGTTATGAAAGAAAAAAAAAGAAGCTTTTACACATATAATGTTATAAAAAACACTGATTTAATGGTTATGCAAAAATAGTGAGAAAAATATTGAGATAAGTTCACTTGAAATAACTGGGAAGAATTAAAAGAGAAAATATTCAAGACAAATAAAAGGGACAGAATCAACATATAAATTGTTCCAGCTATAAAATATTAGGATAAATTATAAATAATGTGTATTGTTTAATTTTTAGCCTGAAAAATAGATAATAATAGATTAATTTATGAATAAAGAAATAACTAAATTGAATATAAATCTTTAGGTTCAGTCATTAATTGTACTAATTGTGCCATGTAAACAGATGCTCAAAACATTTCGAGAGTATTTTCTTATAATAATTTGTTTTTTTTTTTATTTATTCATTGATATTTACAACTGTATAAAAAATACAGCAAGTAAATTTGATCATAATGACATAATGATATGATACAGGATGTAGAGAAACTATCCAGTAGTAGAACTCTAATAATAATTAAAAATTAAATTAGAATAATATCATATTATAAACATATAATTATAAGAACCTTTCAGTTCAAAAAATGACTAACTCCATAAAATTAGTGTTTGTATTTTCAAGATTGATCATATAAAAATTGAAGATTCAATAAACGGCTAAGAGCTGAATATGAATTATAGTTAACAGTTATATTTATACATTTATTTCGCAAAAGAAAAAATTATGAATTTTGCTACAAGAAATATTATATATTTTGTTTATATAAATATTTTATATTTATATTATATATAAAAGAAATAAAAAATTAACGTACTTTTCTGAATTGAAATTGGAATTAGTCACTCTGTCAACAAGATACACTATAACTATATAATCAATATAATGGCAATGAAGAAGTGAAGCAAGTTACTTAATATAATAATATGATATGAAATTAATGAATATTATGAAGTACATATATGATCCAATTTTATAATTCAGTAGTTTATATTTCCAAAAAATTGAACAATAACAACTATACATACCTGTATTTGTCCATCAATTGTTTATCTTTATATGTCAATATTTGTTGGTTAAAATAAAAAAATATATATTTATTTATGAGGCATGAATCTACTTAATTTTAAATTTAGAACATATTTTTATATAAAGACAATTTTAATTTAAATTTAACTGAAGATAGATTAAATATTTTTAGTTACACTATCTATATAGTTTATTGAAAATATAAATAAAAATTGTAACTTTTTTGTTTCTACTAAATTTTTTGTTTTAAAAGAAATGGGAAATTATTAAACTATGGAATGAATATTTAGGTTAAGCTAATACAGGGTGAATTAACTACAATGTATGAAGGTCTAAATAAATTTTAACTCAAAAATGTGTATATAATAAAACATTTCACCATATATTACATAATGAAAAAGGGAAATAAAAGATGTTTTATTCTAGTATAATTAGAATAAATTAATATAGTACTGTGTGACATCAATAAAGTTTTCCAAATCATACTAGACAATTACCTTAAGAATAACTGGTTTTATAAAAAATAATCTCTTTTAATACTAACAAACTATATTATGAAAACTAATATGTATATCAGAAGGGCTTCCCTGATAAATTGTTGTTATACTTTGGCATGATTAGTACTTGGTTAGAAATGATAATTGACAGATTTCATTTCTATATATTTCAAGGAATAAGTTAAGTAAAATACCAATCCAATATACACTATTTGTTTGTGATATATTTAATTTCTATGAACAATGTTTTAGTTAAATTGTTTAGTAGATTACTATTACTGATGTCAGTTAACACATATTATTGTTTTTTAGATATTTTAGATGAAGTATTTGACCAGAAGACTGAGAGAGAACCTCAAAATTTTGATTTAAAAAACATCACCTGCAGAAACAAAAGTGGGAGTTGTCCTTTTACACATAATAAAGTACTTTCAAAATATTATTTATGTAATTATTCCACTCATACAGGTGAATATATTAACTGTTCCAGTTTTCCAGAAGTAAAAGGCTTGATAAAAGGATATGTTTCACTTATAGAGGTAAGAATATTCAATTAAATGGTTTTTATAAATTGGAAATGGCAATTATACTTAAATATGTATTAATTATACTTCTTTACAGCTGTACCAACTTTGTGGTGTATTCTATTTAAAATGTTTTATAACTTTTATGAAGTTCATAACTCAATTCTCATTGTTGCTGACTTTTTTGCTATAATTTATTTTTTTCTCATGATTTGAATGAAAACCTTATCTGACAGGCTTAAAAATTCATGTAAGTAATGACTTTAAATTTTATTCTGCCAATTTTTAAGTGACAGAGTTATCAGATAAGATGTTTTTATTCAAATGGTAAAAAAAAAGAAAAAAAAATTATGGCCAAATAGTCTATTATAAGTTTGTTAATCAAGCAAGATCATCAATAAATATTTTTGTAAATGATATTTGAAGTAATACACAGTTCACATAATTTGAATTTGGCTTTTAATTATAAAAGTGATGGTAAATTACGGAAGTATAAATATTATGTAGAAATCTAGAACATTTAATTTTTTTAAAATTAATCTCAAAATAATCATATGGATGATGTATATGGTTCTATTATGGTTTGAATACAAATTATATGTATGTTCCGATGACCACTTTTGGCAGTCAGAGGTGGTCATTGTAGTATAAGAGCCCAAGAGGAGAAAAAAGGCAGTTATTTCACCCCAATTTTTAATTACTTTAATAAAAACTAGGTATTATTACTATTTAAAATTGATGAGTCTGCCTAGTATAGGTAGGGGGAACAAAAAATGGTGGCTGTTTCAAAACGTTAAAAAAAATTAATTTGTCATTCGGAGCTCTATATCTTTAAAACTACTAACAACACTAGAAAACCTAAGAGAACATCATTTAAAGTAGAACAAATTTGATAAAATATGATCTTTAATGTAGCTAATTACGTGCAATAGTTCCTGAGATATAGCTTTTTAAAAAGCAACATTTCATCAAAAAATGTACTGAAAGATCAGTAGTAAGTGAATTTTTTTTGAGGAATCTATATCTCAATAACCATTCGACGTACAAATGTCTATTAGCACTCAAGTTAAAGGTCAATAATTGCACTATAAAGTAGTTTACTTTTACTTTCATAGAAATAGTAGTTTTCATAATATTTGCTAAAATAAATTGATTTATAGTTGTTCGGACAATAAGTTTGATTTATGAAACTTTATTGATTGAATCAAACACCTCAATTTCAATTCTCATTACATAACAAAATGTTGTACATTAGCACTCAAATTAAAGCTAGTTTAATGGACTATAAAGTAGTTTATGACATTTATCTTTAGTAGTATTTTCATTATATTTTCTAAAACAAATTGATTTATAGTTGTTCGGACGAATTTTCAGTGTAAAGTTTATATTCATATGCGAACATCACAAAAACTACTACCCTTACAAAGATACGTGTCATAAACTAATTTATAATAAGTTAAATTCCTTTCATTTCGAGTGCTGGCAGATATATGTACGTCTTATGGTTCCAGAGATATATTTTTTCAAAAATCAAACATTTTATCCAAACAACTAGATATTCAGATGTTGTGAATCATTTTGTCAAATACCATAAAAACTACTTCTCCTACAAAGATAAATGTTATAAACTATTTTATAGTAAATTTAACTAGCTTTAATTTGAGTACTCACAGATATCTGTACATTGAATGGTTCCTGAGATATATTTTTTCATAAATCAAACTTATTGTCCAAACAACTGTAAATAAATTTATTTTAGCAAATATCATGAACACTACTACTCCTACAAAGACAAACGTAAGGAACCACTTAATAGTACATTAAACTAACTTTAATTTGAGTGTTGATAGACATTTGTATGTCAAATGGTTTTTGAGATATAAATATTTCAAAAAAAATTCACTAACAACTAATCCTTCAGTACATTTTTATAAAATGTTGCTTTTTGAAAAGATCTCGAGAACTATTGAACATAGATAGCTGTATTAGGTCTAACATTTTAGCAAATTTGTGCTACTTTAAATGATGTTCTCTTAGGTTTTCTAGTGTTGTTGGTAGTTTTAAATATAAAGAGCTCCACATGAAAAATTATTCCGCCGCAATTTTTTATTCCCCCTACCTATACTTGCCAGACTCAACAATTTTGACTAGTCATAATACCTAGTTTTTATTAAAGTAATAAAAAAATTAGGGTGAAACAACGCCTTTTTTTTCTTCCCAGCTTTTGTACATACTAATATATCTCAATTAATTTGTATTGGTAATTTTCTCAAAAAGAGTAAAAAATCATGTCCCTTGTACAATACATTCAAGCAATTGAATCAATTGAATGAAAAAACAATACAAATATGATATTTACACTTAAATACCAACTTTTTCATTGAATCAAAAACCTCAATTTCAATTCTCACTTTTTTTTTTTTTAAATTAGTTTAAAACATAATTTAACATAATTACTCCATTATCCAACATAACTCCCCATCTTCCGAGTTTTGTTTGGATTTTCTTGCCTCTATAATAATCTAAACTATATCACTGGTGTTTGTTATCATTACCACTGGACTGTTGGTTTTCTATCATACACGACAGTAGTATAATGTATAATCTATTTCATAATTTATACTAAAACTATTTTTTTTTTTTTTAAATTAAGTCAATTTTATTAACATTGTAAATTATTTTCATTTTTATCAAATGTTATATCTAATATACTGATATTATTGAATTTGTGTAGCAATCTTAACTTGACTGGCATTTGACTGTTGATTGTTAACAGAATTTGGTAAAAACTGAAAATATATTTCAAAATGATGAATTCAAAACATATTTTATACATAGAAATGATGATGTTTGAAAGAAATAAAAAAAAGAAAAAGAGATCAGCTTGTAAGTATATCATTCATTTTCCTTCCAGAGGAGAGCAGACATGAATAAAAGATGGAAGGAATTCTTAATTGAGTGGGTAGCTAGGGCTGCTGATCTGATTAGCAATACAAGGGGGATTAAATCTAAGTGACTTTTAGCGAGTTCCAATTCACTGGTGTCTGTCAGAGAGAAATATACCAATACTACCTTTGTTTCTCATCTATTGTTTACATATTTTTATTTTATTAGAAAAATTAAATCTTTAATTGTTATTTATTAGCCTACTAAATTTTGGAAAACAGCCTCATTCTACCTCATTAAAAAGCAAACAACAAAAACACATTAACACAGTTTAAAGAATGATCGAACATCTAAATGTGAATGATTATATTTTAGTTATTATCCTCCTTGAGGCCAACATTTCCTGCTACTTTGAGAATCATGATTGATTGAGTGATGATAAAAATCATTAATTATTGTCTAATTGTAAAATATATAATGCCCATTTTGTTATTTCATAGTAATGTCATAAAGCTGAGGCTGTGACTATACAAGTCAATAGTACCAGTTTCTTTTGTAGTAAACTTAAAAAGAATAGCTGTAATCTTTTCAGAATTATTTCAAATATTGGTATAAAATAGAATTAGAATTTTAGGTGGAACACAACAATCACTATAACACTTTTTACCACTGTTACTCCCTAGTTTGTTTATATAACGTCCACTAATATACCTCACAAAGAAACATTCCAAGCTGAAAGATGACCAGGAGACACTAGAAGGAAGCAGAAAACAAGTGATCTTTGTTTCCTTCTTTAACGTCTTCATTTGGTTCCAGAATGTGAAAGGAAATGAAATGTGTATGAGTGTTTTTATTAATGGCTGCACCTAAGTACTCAACTAAATCCATACCGATAAGTCTTAAATTTTTATTGTTATAAAAAACAGTGGATATGTCTTTCTCTTGGCTGTCATTTCTAACCCTCGAAGGAAAACTCTCAGAGGGTTAGAGATGGTCAATGGAGGGAGAAATATTTCTTTTTATATTGTCGATTAGGACCCTTTAGCTTTGACAGGTGGGGTTCTCAATTGGTCGTTCAAGACACTCATGTTTGTAAGACAACAAGGTATTATTAATCTTCTTACATGCCTTATTTTTTCATTTTTTTTTTCTTTTTTATAAGAAAAGGGAAGAATGGTATTTTCATCTCCCACTCAAAATGAAGTGAAATAGCAATTGATGTAAGGATTCTCTACTTACCAGTTTGGTATTTTTCCTTCTTTTGTTTTTTTCTTGGAATCATGGGAGTGTTTTTCTTATTTTTTTTCTTACCTCCTAAATCTTTATATACATATATATATACAATTTAACTAAGGGATCAGTTCTTATATATATATTACTAGATAGTCTCTTTCAGTGCTACCAATTCTACCGACCAAAAATTACTGCTAAGCGTTTCGAAAATACCCGTTTTACCCCATAAATACCGGCTACTTCACCCTCTTGGAGGAATCAGTGACATTATAACTGCAAATATATGATTGTACTGACGCACTAGCTCTGGCGTGATAGCTGGTAGTACAGATAATGTCAGTAAAGCAGCTGTTATGTTAACTATCACATATATACGGCTTGACAGTAACTATCGTACAATTTCAGTTATTACAGCTTAAGTTGTGTTTTTCTAAGTTATTTTTAATATATAATATCCTGCAAATTTTTAATAGTTAATGTAAGGCTGTGAAATAAAAATTAATTATAATTGATAATGGTTTTAAAATTGTTAATAATAAGTTTATAATAAAAGCTGTTGTTTAATACATTTTCCTTGATGTTCGCCAGGTTGCCGGAAACGTTAGATAATTCAAATTTTAATAAAGAATATTGAGATTATATGGATGTATTGGATGGAATTATTGGACGTATATATTTATAGAGTTGTAGAATCACATATTTCGATGAAATCTGATTTACAGATGGGCTTTAGCAAAGAAAATTCTCTGCTTGGTTTTACTTCTATAGCGGAAACTACGTTTGTTACAAGTCATGATACATTTTTGAATTGTAATGACATTTAGGCAAACTGTATATCCCAAAGGTGACGTCTCATTCACAAAAGCGACACTAATAAACCTACTAAAAACCAATTCAGGTAGAAGAAAGATCTAAAGTTTATTACCTTTGGGCTTTCATTATCCTTACTAAATCGCAATCATCATAAAACTGGTTTAGTGTTGGAATAATAGAAACAATTTTCTTTTAAAGTCGACGACAGTCTTTTAGTACCTCAGAGAAGTTTGATCTCTGTGTGATAAAAAGTTTGACATTGTTTTTAGATTAAATTTTTATGTTACGTAGTTGCTATCAATATTAGCGAATCTCTACACTTTTTATTTTAGATAAATAATTTTTAAAAAAATGCTATGGACAATATTGTAGGTATATATAATTTCCTCATTATTTCTGTCGTTTTTCTTATGTTTTATATAATCTTATTTCATGTATTTAAAAATTGCATTTTTATTGGATACTTAATTGACTATATTTCAAGGTTGGTGGTTTGTCTTATGATAATAAAAACTACAGAATGAAATAAAAGTGTATTCAGGGCATTTGTTTTTCGTATTGGATGCATTTGTGCAATTTGCTGTAGTTTAAATTAGATCATGTCTTCTGTAATTCCTATCTTTTTATCGAACTTTGAGCGGAATTGGACATGCTGTGTTCTAAATACGAGTATAAGTTATTTTTTAAAATCATATTCAGTAACAATAATACTCTCTCACCCCAACCCCCGATAATTATGTAGATCCTTGAAAAGGCAATTTAAATTTTATGAACGTCGATGACAGATTTATAACTCTATGAAAATTTATTCGTTTCCACCGAAAATATTTGAATGTAATTTAACTAAATCATCACTTTTGCTGAAAATATTATCGAAGGCTGTATCGTGTCTCGGATAAACTTTTATCTTTTCCTTTTGACCCCATTTCGTGATATGAAATACCAATCGGGGAATAAACAGAGGTATAGGGACTGTAAATACAATACCTTCTCAGTTATTAATATTAACCTTGGTCTTATCCATGTGCAAATAATGGATCGTGTTTGGGGCCAATGTATTTATAAAAAAAAAAAAAGTCTTATTTTTAATAAACAACAAAACTCAACGAGAAATTGATAAAGGAAATTTCAAAGTTTTATTTAGTTTTTATGGCTATTAAACTATAAATGATTTATCATATAGACTAAAGCAGAAACGAGACGTGTATGCATATAATAGTATTTTATCAGTACGCTGTAATGTTTATCATTTTAATTGTGTTGTTTTTGTATAATTTTTATTTTTACCTATAGATGCACTAAATAGTTTCATAATCTTATACAATCCAATACAAAATGAAAGAAAAGGAAAGTAAACTTAACAGAAACAAGAAATTTTATATTGAAACAGCCAACGGAGTGACACTATATTCTTCTATAAGAAAATTGAAGTCAGAAAGAAACAAGGCCTCTATGGTCCGGTTTACTTTGAGGTTAATTGAAATTTCCATTATTGTATCGCAAACTGAAACATAAGGCCACCGTTAATTGGTTTCTACTCTTCTACCATATCTCCGGGATTCATCATGAGGCTTTTCGGCTTCATTTTTCCCGGCAGCTCAACTTTTCCATCTTCTCTTTAGGGAAACAGCTGCTCAACAAAATAAAAAATACTTTTTTTTTTTTTCAACCGCTGTTCAAATATTTCTTAGTTTCTCTATGCTACCTATCTTTTTTCCATTATATTGGATTGGATTGAAACAATGCACTCTCCATTTTGAGTCTGTTAGTGGGAGATGTGCTGCATTTATACATTTTTCCTTTTTTTTTTCTGATTGATGTCTGAACGAAAAGCTGACTAGTTATTTATTTATGGGCATTCCACAGCCTTAAAATTTTGTTTCGGAATGTTGAAATAATGTGCTCTAAGATTTTTAAATATAATTTTTGTCTCATTTATCCCATATGGTTCCCAACTAGGGTTCCGGGAAATAATTTCGGGATAGGTCACTCCACGTCAACTCTACACAGTTTTGAACCTTAACATCTCAGATTTTCTTCAATTCTTTGTGTAGGTATACTAGCCTTTCTTAGCTTTTGCTTAAAAGGCGGCATTTGACACTCTATTTGTATCAAATGATAATGATACGGTTCCGACATTTGACGATTTCTATCCAAAGGTTTCCGCCATTTGTCTATTTCTATTCAAAGGGTTCCATTATTTGTCTATTTCTATCCAAAGGGTTCCGTAATTTGTCTATTTCTATCCAGAGGGTTCCACCATTTCCGTACTGGTACCAAAAGGTTGGGAATCACTGATCTAGAATTTTCTCTATTTAATGTAGCTGTATTATATAAAGATAAAAATTTATAAGCGTAAAATAAATTTTAAATTCAAATCATATATATTCTAAGAGACAGTATATTACATTATATTGCATTATTATTATACGTCAAATTTAAGTCTAAATTATATTTTTTTATCGAGCATAGTCTTTCAGAAAACGTTTTTCTACCACTCCAATCTATGCCGTCCTGTCGTCATTTCCATTAACAATTAAAATTTTCAAATTTTTTCTAGTCCTTAAGACCTTAATTGGCAACAGTTTTAACTATTCCTCGTAATAAATTCGCTAAATTTGGTACTGTTACATTGCGATGTGAAATCATTTCAAGAACACGAATATGAAAAAAAAAAAAAAAAACTTGAATACTTTTTCTGATACATTTAAAATTGTTTAATGTATAAGACTCGTAAATTTTTGTATGCCCTATATAAAAAGTTGCTTGGAACACCTGAGTAATTTTAGGCTCTTTGTTTTTTCCGGTGAAAGCTAATCCGACAAGCCGTTTTTACTTTAGGATTTCACGTCATTTTCCTTGAATATCTCCTCTTCTTTTGTGTTGTTATTCATATACTGTTTTTAGTTCTGGTTTAAAAAACTGGCTATATTTATTTATGTTATTTTAAATATTAAAAAAAATCGTTGAAGTATCACTTTGTTCATTGCAATTAAAAAAAAGGGAATTAATTTTTTTTAAACTAGTAGATGTTGATACAACTTTTAAAATTCTTGTGCAGATAAAGATGGAGCATATTTAATTTACAGTTCCACATCGTAATAGTATGCTTGGGTTCGTAAAGAAATTATGTGGTGCACGCATCATCACTCACCGCCGTATTTACCTCCCCAAGCTTAGAGTGAGAAGGTTGAAGGGCTGTCCGTAGCTCAGGTTGTTGAGACGTAGGTCTCTAGTAATCGAGTCTAACAACCTGATAACTGCGGGCGGTGCTGTTTTGAATTCAGTCTTGGGATGGACTTTTTTCACAAACTTGACCCCATACCATGGTTGGAATAGGTTGGTCACCTCTAGATAACCTCCTGTATGAAAACAAAAATATATTGGTGAACTCTTGTTCAACTTATCGCTATTTTTTGTGATTTTCGAAAAAAAAACTTAAGCTGACCTTGGGTCATTTTCTCAATGGGAGAAAATCTTGAACAAAGCATTTTTATTTTCTAGGATATTCTAAAAATACATGCTTAGGATTCTTGAGGTGGAAATAATGAATAATAACTTTTTTCCTGCCAGGAATAAAACTGTTTAATAAAATATAACGAAGTCGTAAACATACGCTGGCAATGGGGAGAGTTCCCCTCGGTTTTTTCCGTTTCTAACCTGTCTATTTTTCCTTATCTTTTTCTCCTTCATTTATTCATAAAATTCTTTAGTATTTTGAATTTACTTATTATTTATATTTTCAAACAAAAAAATTAAAGGTACTTTAGGGAAGATTTTCTATAAAATCGTCATTTAAGCCTTGTCAGACTGTTTCAATGAGGATAAAACCTAGCTTATATTAAAAACCATTTAATTTTACATTGGTATGGTGAGTTAAATCTAATTCGTTTGAGTTGTATTATATTCCAAGGTAAGTGAAAGTAAAAATGACTCAAAATAAAAAAATTAACTTCTGTTATAATTTAGTCTTTGCAGACGATTAATACAATGCCACTTTCACAGTGTTTCGATAAACTAAATACTACAAGAAATTATCAATGGATTAAATATGACCTTTAATCTGGTTTATATTTCAAACGGTTTCGGAGTGCATAATACAAAAACTCTGAGCGGTATATGGAGTAAAATAAATTTTTTGTCATAAAAGTATTCAAAATATATATATATATA